>NW_024582627.1:219637-265925 GCF_018398535.1 Haplochromis burtoni
GTGTGTGTGTGTGTGTGTGTGTGTGTGTGTGTGTGTGTGTGTGTGTGTGTGAGAGAGAGAGAGAGAGTACGGTTGGGTGGGGGTCTGCATTTTGACAAACCATGCTGTTAAAGATATAATAGCAGCATAATCACCGCCCCAGGCTGTCATTCTTCAGGATAATGGCCTGCTTATTCATTGGGGATGCCGTATGTCCCCACGCTGCTTTTTATTTCCCAGATATTTCAGATTACGTGTTTCTTTCGTTGCTCCTGTACCCTTTGTCTTGTTACAAATTCTCATGTATTTGTGTTTGTATTTTTAGTGTTCTTTAAATTTGACCTTCCCTCCGCTCTTTCATCGTCCCCGTGCCTTTTCTTTGCTTTGCTCGTTCTCTCTTCTCATCATCCATGTCTTCAGACTATACTGATATATTAAATATGTACTTGCTTATATTAATTGCAGGACTTTAAGGTCCTTCACTCAGTCAGTAGGTTTTATGTTTTGCTTATCTGAAAAATGGTGTAACAATATTACAAATATAAAGCTTGATCATATGCTCGTCATATCTTTAACTTCGTGCTGTTTAATGACTTTTTTTCAAGGTTTGTCCGTGAACACCATTTAAATCTTCAGCAAAAATCAAGAAGTCTTCATTGTAAAGATCTTCAGGCAATGTTTTTATTTGAAGTTATTTTACAACAACACAAGTTCAAGTCTACATTATTGAGAGGAGCAAAGAAAACAACACTGCTGATGGTCCGGTCGCTCTCCTCCACCTTTACATATCTATTTAGCACCGGACCAAGTAGTTTGACAGAAACAGTCGGGGAACAGCATTAGAAACAACAACAGAACTCAAATAGAGTTGAGACAGCAGAACACAGAGGACTCAGGTCAATTATTCACTGAGATGTCTTCTCCTTCTTTTGCTTTTACACCTGGATTGATTGAAAAACACAGAGGGTGGTAGTTTTCCAGAAAATTTAAATGTGCTCAGGTTCTTCTTTTAAATTAATTCTCGAAGAAGGAAAAAAAACTTAAAATTTTAAATATCAGTTCAATCCAGGAGTGTTAAACAGACAACCAAGACAGGAGGGGGTGGACAGGGCTGTCGGTGAGCTCAGTAAATACAATCTTACAATCTGACAAGGAATTTTATCTGAGACAGAGTCCATTATTATTAATTATACAACATAATAGGAACTTTACAATTACTTTACCAGTAAACATTAATAGATAGACTTTTTTTGTATTTTACATATTAAAATAATGTGCTTTTTTTTTTTATTTGAAGACATTATCTTCCAAAACACATTAACGGAAAACATCAGAGACGTGTGTGATTCTCATCAAGTGCTGACGGTGTGGCTTTCAATGAAAAGCGGCATGTTTCCTCGAGAGACTATTAAGGCGGGAATAATACAAGTCAAGACGATATTTAACCGAGTCCTAATATGTTTACCATCGTTCTGTATTCACAGAAGATGAACAAGTCATTGCAAAGTCGTGCGTCTGCCTCAGTCAACAGTTTTGGCATACGGACTCTTTGAATCTAAAAATGCTGCATTAAGTGTTACGCATGTTTGTAATTGCGCTCGCCCCAGCTCCCTCAGCCCAGGGCAAAATGTAATTAAAACCTCTGAGAATTTAGTCACTGAAATCATTTGCTCATTATCAAGCCAGCCTCTGTACAAAGTGGCATATTAGTGGCTATTAAACTAGTGAATTAGTCACTTATAATTACGGTGTTGAGGACAACATGACTCGGGTTTATTTTTATTTATGTGCTGTTGTGTTTTACGTGGTATGTACATAACCACACGGCTTCACTGAAATGTCTCTTTGCTGCACGAGTGATTCCTTCCAAAGTGCCTCATTTATTCACATTGTTCTTGTAAACATTATTTGCATTGTTATTTTTCTTGTTTTGCTTTGTTTAAGTGAGCGCGTCCAGCCGTTCACACCATTTTTCATGATTCTTTTTCATTTATTTAGGAAGGTCCAGCATTGCATGACTGTTGGAAGTATTTTCATTTTATGGAGTGTTGCATCTTACAGCAGTGCTGTCCATTATCTTGGGGGTTTTCTCTTTTCCAACGATACGCTGAGCTGCAACAGAAGCTATGAGAAGTCGGGCAGGTGGTCGACATGTGGTGCGTTTTGAAGAGATGTTAAATGGAGATCTGTAGGTCCAAAGCATTTTGGCGTGTTTTATTTACGAACATCTCTGTATGTTCTGTGCCCATCTGCTGGAGGAGTCCTTGTATGCTTCCTAAAGAGCTATCACAGCCACACGGACACGCAGTAGGGTATGGTAATGTGCAGGCTCTGGCCTAGTTTACGCCATCTTTCACCCCTTCTGATTCTCAGTTAGACATTGTGTCCAGTCCCAGCGAGGCGGCGTGCTGCTTGGCCCTCAGACGCAGGTTCTCAATGCTGGTGGTCTTGCTGTTGTGGCTGGTGAGGCCGCCTGCAGTTGATGCCTGCAGCAGCGGGCTGTTCCACACCTGCTGTGCGTGATGGGACAGGGACTGATAGTAGGACTGGCAGGGCAGAGAGCCCAGTGGCGCAGGGGGCATGTTAACATTCATTCCCAGGTAGGGAAGTGAAGACGGGGCAGCGAGGTCAAAAGCGGGGTAGTGCACCAGGTTGTTGGTGGCGGCCATGTGCTGGCGGAACTGCTCCTGCAGACGAAACAGACTGAGGGGGGACGAAGAGTAAGAGTGGCTCTGAGAGAGAGGACCGGTGCTGGCTAGGCTGCTGCTGGAGGACGAAGGTGTCACTGACGGAGAGACCAGGGGGGAATCTGTACAGGGACAAGGAGGGTTAAGAAAGTTTTATATATATGCTTTAGTAGTCAGCTGATTTAATGCATTAAGTTTGCCAAGGATAAAAGGACTTGTACTTAGTATTCTTACCTGGTTTAGGGCTGAGTCTTTTACAAGCTGGAGAGTCGTCCCCAGGTGTCACCGCCCTTTCACACTTCATTTCCTCTTTCTGGGATTTGCTCTCGTCCTCCTTATCGGTGGCATTATCCTCTGTTGCCGACTCGCTGCCTGAATGTTCTGCTGACGTGACGTTCAGCTCCATGTCCAGCGGAACAGGACGAACCACAGGACCCTCTGTCTCCGGGGAGGAGGAGGAGGAGGAGGAGGATGAAGGTGGAAGCTGGGTATCAGAAAGGATAGTGGTGGAGGGAGGCATGTCCTCCTTCTCGCTTCCTCCTTCCCCGGACACCTCCTTCTGCTTCTGAAGCTGCTCCTTCTGGAGGCTGCGCTGCTTCTTACGAAACTTTGCTCTGCGGTTTTTGAACCAAACCTGGAGGATAAAGATTATTATAGACCGTTAATAGGAAACTGGGGTAGAGACTTTAGTGCATTGCGATAAGTGATCCTCTATGTTCCAGAAGTTTTTTGTTTTTATTAATTTGTTGTGTTCTTTATTTTGATCTTGTTGGGGGGTGGGGGGGTTTAAATCGAAAAATAAAAGATAATATGCTCAAGTGCCCACGCTTTAAATTCACAATCAAGCTTCAAAAATTGTATACTTATTAGCTGGCAGTTTTTTACAACTTTTTTTAGGTTGTTTTTTTTAGGTTGTTCAGATGAACAATCTTTTGTGGATGATAATGCAAAACTTCACAATCTACAAAAGCCATAGCACTGCTTATAAATATTGTTTAGATACTGTTTTTATCACTGTTAATCGCATTTTTATTGAAGTGTTTCAAGCTGTGTTTTTGTGAAATGAAGACAGAAGTTTTGTTTGTTTTACTTAAAACTGTCTCCCATCTTTTATAAAATCTCTATCTCTAACGTCATAAACCCAACACTAATATAAAATAATATATTTTTATATTATATTTTTATTCTTCTTCTTCGGACGTGCGTACCTGCACGCGGGCCTCGGGCAAATTGGTGCACATGGCAAGTCGCTCCCTCATCACCACATCCGGGTAATGGGTCTTCTGGAAAGTCTTCTCCAGCGCTTCCAGCTGCTGCGCAGTGAAGGCCGTGCGGCTCCGGCGCTGTTTGCGGTGCTGAGAGCCGTAGCGAGCCTCCAGGATGATGTCTTGAAATGTGCAGCCGTTGGAAGAGAAAACACACGGCAAGTTTTATTTCACTGAACAGGGTGGGTTTGTGTGGCACTTTCATACTTGGGGCAGCTTATTTGTTAATTTAATTAATTTACTTATTGCTTAAAAAAAAAAGCTTGAGGGCTTAGACACGTTTTAATATTATCCACTCTCTTCTTTTGCTTTTCCAAAAAGGAAAAAAAGATTTTTGTGATGGCTAATTATAAAAAATAATAAAAGAAAAAGTCTAATACGTCACTAAATGTCTTTGTGGCCTACCACAGCACATATTTCACTTGTTTATTTAGTCTGATCCCAGCTATATCCCTTCACGGTGTAAGATGATTAATCGTGAAAGCGAATATTAACACCTAATTAAAAATATTCTAGAACAATCACAGACGCGAATTTTGGCTCTATGTATACTCTTTTTTTTCTTTTTACAAAAAACAAACAAACAAATTCAAGTTCGTTTCTATAAACACTGTCTCCTGCTTGTGTGTGTGAGCGTGCACTCAATTACCAGCTAGTCTCTCAGCCAACGTAAGAGCGTGCACGGACGGCCGGTAGTCGGGCGCGTGCTGCGCCTGTTGTGCGGCCTGCTGGTGCAGGTTGTACATGGCGCTGAGGGAGTTCATGGCGTGCAGAGAGTAGCCGTTCACCCCGTAGTGCTGCATGGTGAGAGGTCGCTACCTGCGGAAGGGAAGAGAAGGATGGGCATCTGGCGTTAGGGGAGGGCGCGTGACTGCTGATTGGCAGGCAACATTGTTGAACACGTGATCTAAAACCTTTTTTTATTAGAAGAACAAATGGTTTGGAGACATCCAGTTCAGATGAACTGTGACACACACACACACAGCGTATTTATTAGTAAGTGACAGTAGGCCCACGCACTCAGGGGCCAATAAATTTTAATGTTTTCAGTCAGACTAAAGTGTTATCCATTAACATCCAATTACCGCTCTATTCAATCCATTAATTATACAAAAGACTTTTAATTGGGGTAATTATCACTCTTCGCCATAATGAACCGTGACGGATGCCTTATTCATGAATTTATTCCCGGCGTTTGTGTGTTCAAGAGAACCTAAATCCCCACTGAAAACGTTGCTTTGACAGATCAACGCGCTCATGAAATGTGTTAGGACATGATACAAGCTGATTGTTAAGAGTGTCGGTGGTAAAAGGTGCCGCCAGATAGCAGGATTATAATTAGTAGTAGTAGTAGTAGTATTAAGTCATGAATAATCCGGTCAAGTGATGTTAATTTTCAAGGCTATGTTTTTCTTTTTTGTCCCCATATTTAACAGCAAAGGTAGTCATTTGCTGGTAGTCTTCTGCTATTAATAATAAGTCTTACAGGCCTGAACACTTGCAGCTTTAAAGGCAGGAAACTCATCGAAGGGAAATCGTCCACCAGGCAGCAATTTCCAAAAACTCTATTTTGTAGTTCTCCTTCACGACCGAGATTTTCATAGATGAGACCGCTTGAGGACACGATTAGATATGTATTAGCACCAAGGAGGCTGACAGAAGGGGCTATCTCCGAGGCCCAAACAGTTATTATAACTATAACAGAGGGACCACAGGGAGAAGATATAAATCTTCCTGCTGGATGACAGCTTTGTAAGTGGCTGTAAGTTCTTGCGCTTAAACGGAGAACTCAAATAATATCATCAATTAAAACTTTAAGGGCGTGATTTAATTTCTTAACTGCTTTGTTTAACTAGATGAATTTGACTTCTTCGTGTAACAAATCAGAATATGCAGTAGGGGCCAGTAACTCAGTACATGTTAGTGTGAAGAGTTTAAATTGTTCAATGCTGTGATGGATAACAGTAATTTATGACTTTGTTGTTAATTTGATTGCGACTATGATAAACATGTGATTCATTTAATTTCAGTTAGGTAACTTCTGTTTCTCCTCAGTATTATTATTATTATTGATAATAACATGTAAACAATTTAGGATGTTGAGCCAGTTTTAGCACACACGGGTTGCCGTCGTTGTAAAAGGCGTTTCTTTCTGTTCCTCTCTTGGCTTTTTAGTGCCGTGTGCGTGCGTGCGTGCGTGCTCTGGCGTGTGCGCGCGACGCCCGCAGTGCCCGTTCCCAGCCTATTAAGTGGCTCCGGCGGCTGATGAATGTGATCAGAGGGCAGTGGGGAATAGTTTAATTCGCGGGGACAGAAGGTGCTTCGCTAAACATTTACTTTACTCCCCCAAGTATTTGAGTTGAATGGGTACCCCCTCCCTCCCCTTCACACACACACACACACACACACACACACACACACACACACACACACACACACACACACACCTCCCCTTCCCTTCTCTGGCGGCCTCTTATCCCATCGCCCCGGGGCAACGTTTTGGCTGAGATGTATGGCTGCTCCGCGGGTAAAAATATGCATGTTGATCCCCATTTGGCTCCCCGTCTAATGGAAGTGCAAATAGGTTTCGACTGCGAGGCCCTCCATTTATCATCACCGCTGACATGGACGGACGTACAGTGGGACCCAGCGCTTAGCTCTGCGGCGGAGCTCCCTCGTGTGCGCGTGCGTGCATGCGAGCGCGTTCAGGCAGACTTCGGTTCTCCTCAGCTACCTTTTTCTGCATTACATCTTCTGAAATTAAATTAAATTAAGCCTCTAGTCGCAAAAGATTTAAGAAAATAAATAAATAAAAAATGAATCACCATCCAGCGGAGTGAGAGCAGAAAGTACATGTTTGTATTTGTTTTAACCTGCATGCCTGCAGAGATAGAATAAAACCCATCTGTCATTGGTTTTAATCCACCAAAGCTGCAAATAAGCGTAGCGTGAGCTCGTCTGCATGCTTTCACTGTTTTCCCGTGTTTGGTGGGCAGGTAAACTTTTACTTTATACCCGACTTCCCGTTGTTTCCAGCTTTAAAATACTAGTTGTAGCCTGTATCTCCTGTCCCTATCAGATTCTGCACAATAGCCCGTCGCTGTGAGCCGTTTCCGCGGTGTTATTGTCATTCATAAGTCTCTCGTTGCTCCAGGCGCTGGGCCCTCCTGGCTGCCCTGCTCAGTGCTTCAATAATGAAACCGTCATTATGTAAATTGGCATGTACAGTGCAACTCTTTGATCCGACTAAATTAGGAAAAATGTTATTTGCTAACAGCCCTCCGGGGACTGAGTCGACCTGACAATCTGCTCTTTGCTGTGTCACTAGTGTAAAACTGTCAGAGGGCGAGGAACATCTGTAATTTTTCCCGGAGCTGCTGTTATGAATGATATTTGTTACGTTCAGACCGGATTTAAATTTAGGTGTTTCACTGTCTATATATATTTAATTGTCAGCATTTAATTAACATTTTAAACCATTTTAATCACACTGAAATGAAACTTTTGTTATTTTGTTTTTTTAAGAAACTGTTTTTGAAAAATTACAGTGGAGTTCATAAAAGTAAAAGAAGACAATAAGTGAGACGCTGTCAAAAAATCAGGAGGCCTTTAATTTTGAGGTTATATTAATTTTGCGCACAAATAAATAAATATGTAAGCATATTTTTTTTCTACGTTATCCTGTTAATTGTTTTCTTATGTGAATAGTATGGGGTGTATTTTCGTTCGCATTCAGACGATTACAAAAAATAAATAACTAAAACAAAATTTAAAAAAATCACCCAAAGCTCTGCTTTCATTTTCATCAAGTGCAAAAATAAACATGCAATTTGCAAATAGCTAATAGCACAACAGCATCTAATAACCTGCAGTTCGTTTCATACAAACTTTACAAACATTATAAACTTCATATGACTCGCTGCTGCTCTGTAGGAGTCTGCCGTTTTTCTTCATATATATACACACAGCTAAACAGACAGACACGACTAGATAAATAAGAGAAAGTTAAAGACTTTTTTCTGTTTTGAGGTTTGTTTGTTTTTTACCTCCTGCGCCGGTAGTTTTCTTCGTTGTCACCTCCTCCACAAACAGAAAGAACCCAAGCTCCTTCGTTTCCTCTTCCTCTTCTTTTCGGATCTTTTAGCGGCTCTGTCGGGTGTGTTTTTGCCCTCTTTACCGTCCTTTTTGTCCGCCAGTGAGATGACAAGTCAGCTCAATGGAAAAAGTCCTCCCCGCGTGCTGCTTCGCTCAAAGCCCGTCCGCTCGCGCTCCTCTTGCTCTCTCGCTCTCTCTCTCTCTCTGCGTCTCGCGCACAAGTGGGAAGCCGCCATCTGCTGGAGCGCGAGATCCCCGAGCTGGGATTTTAAGTAGAGCCTCGCTGGGGTCGTACGAGCTTTCTATTGGCTCTCGGTGCTGCCAGTTAAGGGAGCGACACAGCTGAGGGTCTAGTGGCGTGTCGGTGCACTGACGTCTGGAGTTATTTTTCAAATATGATCAATTTAAGCACATTACGCCCGCTGAAATCCACCCGTGACCGTGGACACATTTTTTCCCCTCTTATTCTGGAGTTGATAAACAAACCTGAAACATGAGAAGTGAAGGTTTATATTGGATACTTTACGGGAATGTAGGCTATGTTGTTTTACTATCGTGATGGATGAATTACATTACTCTGCGAATATATGAGGTGTAATTTAACACAGTAATTATTTTTTATTTTTTATTTTTATTTTATTAAGCTTAAACATTGAATCGGCGAGTAAAGCTATTCTCCCACGATAAGGCATACAGAAAACACAACTATGGAGAAAAAAAGAAATATATTTAGTATTTTTTTTTCCTCAAATCTGTCTTCAGACAGATTGTCTGCACTTCGTTCACGAATCCGATTGTCTTTCGTTAGTTTTAGAGAGCACAAGCATCCGACCCATAGTTTGTTTGCTTTTCGGCTTTTTCTCCATGCCGTGGAGGAGAGAGAGACTTTAGAGAGATGGCTAATAGATGCCAGGGTGCTGCCTTTAGCCTCTCTCCCGGCCTGGAAGGATTTGGGATGGGATAGGAAAGACAAGACGCCATCTCAGCCTCCAAAAACCCCTGTCTTAAAATGACTGCGGGTAAGAGGATTAGGGCAATAATGCCCTTCTCTTCTTGAAGGGTTTTCAGAGAAGATTTCTTCTCCCGGAGCAAAACCGTTTAGGTAGCGAATTAAGGGCAGCGCAAAGTATCCTTTTAATGTAAAGCTTGCATATTTTGTTGGGAGATTCTTTGGGAAAGTGCTTGGCCTATAACGATTTTATTTCTTCCTTTTTTTAAAAAAAATCTCTGACCATGTTTTTCACTCTAACAAATCTGAACGGTAGACAAAAGATTTCACGGAATAAAGAATATTAATGTTAACGCGTGCTGGCACGTAGAAAACACATCTGCCTCTGAGCGCGTCACTCACAGGAGCAACCAGCGGTGTGCGCGCCTGTATCAGAAAAAGTTTGCGTGGGTCATCTGAAAGTTAAACGTGTGTGTGTGTGTGTGTGTGTGAGAGAGAGAGAGAGAGAGAGAGAGAGAGAGAGAGAGAGAGAGAGAGAAAGAGAGAGAGAGAGAGAAGAGGGTAAAGGTGAGGGTCCACACGTATTTTTATTTATTTATTTGAAAGCAAAAATGGAGTTAGATGTGATAAACAAAGCCTAACAATAAAGAAATAGTGGTATGTTTCAGAAGTTATAAAATTAATAATTGTAAGGCTGTCAAATAATAAAAATATATTATTATTATTATTATTATTATTATTATTATTATTATTATTATTATTATTATTATTATTATTATTATATCTTTCTTTTTCATTCTTTTTTATAACAACCTAAAACCTTTTCATGTGTTCTTCAAAGTCTTTTTTTTTTCTTTCCCCTCGCCTGAAAAAAATAATAAATAAAAAATAAATACTCGTGTGCCTCTCTGGTTGTGTCTCCTTGGTAGGCTCCTATCACTCCGGTTTTCTCCGAGGTCTGAGAAAGAAAGAGGATTAACTTGTGAACCAATGGAAATAAGAACTTAAACGGGAGGTAAATCTGGCCACTGTCTCTTTGTGAGGACCGTCTCTAAAGCAATTAAAGCGAGAAAGAGTTTCTTCTCAGCGCCTCTCCACCTAAAGCTCCTTAGAGCGGCTAGAGCTGTCCAGCGCATCTGAGGGGCTTAAACGCCATAAAACAGCTCCCCTTACCCCTGCATCCAGCCATGCACCGCTGAAAGCGAGGTGGGCGAACAATGACCTCCACACGATGAGCAACGCCAAATTTGAAAATGTTCATTTTATATGGAGAAAAAAAACGAAAGAAAACTCAGAAGGGCTCAGGATGAGTTATTGATTTTCTTTTCGGGTTTTACCCTCCACCTTTATCACATAATATTTAGCCTATTTGCATAACTAACAAATCGAGCTTTTTATTTGACAAAGAACAAAACTATCTTTAATGCGCTCACTTCTGCCAGCTAATTAATACTCTTAATGATGTTTCTGCAACTTCATGAATACATTAGGTGTGCAATCCAGCAAGCCTCAGCCTCTCCTGCACCATTCAAGGGTATTTCAGCATCTGTTCATCCCAGAGCAATTAATCATTTTGATGTGTAGTTTAAAACCGACTTCTTGCGGGAGACCTTTTTTGACAAGAATAACAAAGCAATTTGCCAGGAGGAGCCACCTCTTACACACAATATTATAGGAGCACTTCCACAGTAAAAGCTGCTTTCCATATATATATAAATATATATCTTTTAAAAAAATTGATATATGAATTTAAAGAGACAGCAACAATTTTGCGGTTTATTGTCAGCACCACACCTCTGAATCCTCCTGAAATCCCTTTTATTTGTGACAAGATCTCAGGATCTCCTCGGCAAATCCCTCCTCTAAAAGTTTTCAACCTGTCAGTTTCCTCTAAAAGCTGGATAATTCCCCCTCTTTTTTCCTCTGTCCATCCCCATCTCTCTTTCTTATTGCCCTCTTTTCCTCCCTTGTCTCAATCCCTCTGTCTCGTTTATTTTCCTTGCCTTCTCTGCTCTCTCCCTCTCTCTGTCTCTCTCTGGCTCGGATCCCTCTGCACAAGGGGCCCCATTGTATAGTCCTAATCCAGAGGCAACACAGCTTTAGGGACATGCAGGGATAAAAGGCCCATCAAGCCCACAACTTTATGGGGGCAAATCTCTCCCTAATCCTTTGCTTTATCTAAACAAAAGCCCCTCTGCCTTAATCCACCTATGTGTTGAAAAGAAAGAGAGGAAGAAACTGGAGAGTGGCAGAGAATGGGAGAGGGGGAGAAAAAAAGAGAGAAAACAAGAGATGTTGGAGAGAGAGAGAGAGAGAAAAATCTCACGCGCTCTCGGGTTGAACAGGAGATCACACGGAGGAGGTAGAAGTTTTCAGGAAGAGGTAAGTCATACTGACAAGCTCTCACCTGCGGGTAAGCTTCAAGTGTTAAGTGCTGCCAAACTGTAGCGCATCTCTCACTTAAAGACCCCAGCTCGTGTTTTGCAGTCGAAATGAAGGAGGCTGGTGTGTTCATTAAGCAGGACGTTATTTTAAGAGATGCATTTGTCAAGAAAACACGAGGATCTCTTTATGCTGACAAGTGAAGATAACACCAAAGTGGACGTGGGCACAAATGTGTTAATGCTGTGTCCAATTTGGCCATGACTGAAAATAAAAGTGTGTTGATCAATGTAAACAAAAGATGAGAAAACGTTGTTTAACAGGGTTGGGCGATGTTCTAAAAAAGCCTTTCAGTCAGTCTGATTAATATGTGGCTTGATTTTGAGGCTAAAACCTGCAGCATCGGCTCACACTTAACATTAAATGTGTATTCATTAATGCAAGCACCGCTGACTGTGCAGTTTAAGAGTCCCAACAGTGTTTATGGGTTAGTATTATTTGTTTACTGAGAAGCTGCCTGCATACTGTGGTTTGGTATTGTCTTGCTGAAATAAGCAAAGATGTCTGGATGGCAGCGCATTCTGGTGAAAAAGCCTTTGCATATTATTAACATTACTATTCAGCAGTCCTGCTGTGTACATTAGTGCCCACTGTCAGCCTCACCCCCACCAGGGGGTTATTACAAGCTGGACAGTCCCTCTCCTCTTTAGCCTCGAGGACATGGCATCTAACATTTACAAAAAAGAATTTCTGATTGAATTCTTTAGACTAAATAATGATTTTCCACTTCGCCCAGAGAAGTCTTAGATTTTCATATTTTTTCATTACATGGCAGCGTTTTGGCTGGGTTTTTTTTTTGTTTGTTGCTTGCTTTTTGTCTTTTTGGGTGCAGTTTGCAAATCCATGAACATTTCCATAGAATCATGTTGCTTTTAATGCAGTGGTGCAAATATCCCAGTGATTCAGTGTTGGTTTTCAGCCTCACTTTCTGAATATTTTAATGATTTCCATGTGCCAAAGAAACCCAGAATTCTTTGCAATTTTATGTTTAAAACAGTTCTTCTTAAATTGTTTCTAAATCACTGCCCATCGTGTTACCCCTGTTTCAGCTGTTCTGCTCTGGGTTATATTCTCTAACTAGCCACCTGTTATTTTACAGGCTAAAGAAGATCAATTTTAAATTCTCAGTTTTTCTCAGGTGTGGCTCCTTATGACACCACCTGCTTTGCCCCAGGTTGTTCTTGCAGTAAAAGAAATGTGTCCACCTGTACAGCTATGACTTATCTAAAGCCTCTTGTGCAGCCTGAATCCCTTCACTTCCTCTCAAACATCTGTCTTTACCAAAGAAAATCTCACTGTATCGGCTCCACTTTGGACAATCAAGCTTTAATCTGGAGCTGGATTTATCTGACTGAGTGCTCACAGAGTTTAAGTCATAGCTCTGAGGGACAGGTGGTGGGAGAAGCGAGATATCTGCAGCATTTTATGGAGCAAATTGCTGTTAAAATAATGAATTTTTGCTTAGTTAAATTTGTTTAACTATCTTCCTTTTTTTTTTTTATAGCTAAATCTCAACTATTTACTCTTTAAATATGTATTTAATTCAAGACCCTTTCAGAATAAAATGCCCCACCACTCTGTCAAAGTTGTCAAAATCATCTCCGCTTGTCTCCCCACTTCTTTTACTTTTAGGCACATTCAGCATGGCACTCATATTACATTCATTAACACCCTCAATTACCTTCTCCTCTTCGGCTTCATTCCTTCCTAATAGAGCTAGCATACGGCTAATGAAGCAAATAGTTGGGACAATTTAGTCATTAGAGACAATTAAGACAATCCATTGCAATCCATCTCAGACCAGGAGACACGGAGAGAAATCAGGGAGAGATCCAGCGAGCAGCCACCCAAACCAAACATCGCTCTGTGCAAGCAGTCAGCCAGTGTAGAGAAAATGCTTTAGACTGGATTGAAGTAATTTTCCCTCCGGTGGCATCGCTCGTAATACTTGAACCATTATAAGTTGGCTGAAGGCATCTTGCTTTCCTTCATGCAGGGATTACACCTGGCCTCAGGAGGAGGAAAATGGTTCCCAAAGAGGCAGGCAGACGCAGAAGGAGGCAGAAAGCAGCCTTGATGCATTCCACCACAATAAAGTATAAATCCTCTTCTTCACAGCGTATTACAGGAATGAACATAAGGGATTGTGTCATTGTTGGCCTATAATCTGGCTTTAAACTCCTTGTTTTACAAATGGTCTTCTTTAAAAAGCTCTTTCTTTTTGCCGGGCGCTTCTTTTTTTTTCATTCTTTTCATCCCGTATTAACCTGCCATTCCCTCATCAGCACTTTTTAATTTTTTTTGTTCCCTTGCCTGTCACGTTTGTGGATCGTCTATTATAAGAGTCTATATTTACACAATTCCCTTCTTTGATGCATACATGTAACGTGCAAATGAGCTGTCTAATTAGACACAAGGAATGTGCATCCATAATGCTCACATTGCAAAGCAAGAGTGCACTTTCCGCTTGTTACCTAGTTGTAATCGTAAGTGTCACCAAAACAGATAAAGCACACGCAGGAATGTGTGAATTTCCCAATGCTTTTCTATGTGTCCTTGCCCTCCGAGGCTAAGGGTAATGTCCTATCCTGCTTTGGATGTGGAGATGGTGGCAGTGGGGGGTTTTTTTCTGCCTGCTGAACAGGCAGTCTGCATGAAATAACTCCTGATAGAAATGTTCAAGTTGTCACCCTCTCCTTTGTCTCCAGTGCTGTCTTTACTGAGCATGACGATTGCACGTGTTACACCTGAAAAATTCAAGAAATGACACGAATCAGGTGTCGATCATTGTGAAGCACATAAAACATAACAAATGTGTATAAAGCAGAATTCAATTTATGGTTGAATTGTGGTTGTTAAAGTGATTTACTAATGCAGTAAATGAAATACAAGTTATTATGCATTTAGCTATAGCACTTATTGAGTCTATTCTGCACTGTTATAATTTATTTTTTAACAGATTATTTAAAATAAATGCACAGATAAATCATTCAGTAATAATATCTCTTTCAGTCACAACTCATGCATGCTTACTAATTTAGCTTTTTGGTTACACTTTAGGACACAAATTAAGATGCAGGATATTTAAAAGGTTTTAGTTAAAATGCACTCTTTCTCAACATTAAGCCAAGAGCTAATGGCTCTTCGGGGTTTCCAGGTAGACAAGTTTAGCCCCAACACCAGACCACATTTTACTAATTTATTCACAGGATCACAAGAGGTTGCAGAAGGGCAGTCTCTCTTATAGCTGCCACCTGAGACCGCTAACCCGGTAATGTCACGTGGCCTTGATGAGATTCAGTCATATTTCCCATACAAACACATTTTTAAAGTGTAGGTTTACACGAGCTTTTTCCATGTGACAGAGCATCCTGTTTGTCTTGACTAACAGGGAGTATTCATGCTTCTTTTTTTTAAACAGAGAAGGACATTATTGGGTTTTTATTAACGTGAATTAGCTGCGTTGATTGAGTTGTCACAGACAGATAGATTAGAGATACAATCAGCTGAGTCTGATGGGGGATGTGGATTGAAGTGATTTATGGAATATCAATATTTTGGCAAATTCAAATATCTGAGCAGAAAATTACTTCTTTTTTTCCAGACACCCAGTCAGATTTAGCAGTTTTTTAGCATAGCAATAAATAAGTTCATGACTAATAAGTTCATCACTAATGAAACATTTGATTGGTCTTCGTCTCTTCTGAGAGACGTGATCTCTCGCTCTTAGAAAGTCGCAGACAGGTTAGGGTGAGACGAGGCAGCACATCTGGCTCCAGCCTTCTGTTCTCTGGCAGCGTCTCCTGTTTCCTCCTTCCTTCCTTATTTGCTCCTTATTTGAGTCTCACAGGCCCTGTCACCCCCCCTCCTCCTCCTCCCCCTCCTCTGCTCTCTCCATTGCCTCTGAAAGGAACCTTGCTGGGCCCAACTGCCTGTGTAACAAGCTGGGCTGGGCAGTCACAGTGGGGTATGCTATTGTGAGTGTCTATGTGTTTACATTTGTGTATATGTGTTTGCAAGGGATCACCTTGTACTTTTTTTCAGGGAGCCTCCCCCATGAAAACACACTTGAAGCGGTACTGGCTGCGTCACCCTTACTTCTACTCATCTCGTGTGCAAACACACAGACGCACACCATCGTCACTCTTCTCAGTGATCCTCCAGCTCCCTTCCACAGCAGGGAGCAGAGAGAGGAGGTGGAGCAGGAGGCTAATGGATATGTTTGTTTACCTATTTGTCCTTGACATGATCAATTGATCAGCAGGCTAATTCACTGCCACCATGGACTCATTACATTTCCATTTAAATTGCTAATGGATTTCTTCGAGGCTTCATCTTTGCTTCCCATTTGCCCTGCACGTGCAGAGCGTGGAGGTACGGTAGAGGTGCGCGTCTGCGGAAGAAAGCACTCACCTGCATAAATCTGTTTGTAAGCATCAAGCAAAAGTTTCACTCCAGAAGGGAAAATCCAACACGAGTCACACTTTGTATCATTTGCGTCTCAGTAACAAGTGAAGTACGACAGGGATAATTACCTGTATCGTGGAGCTTGTTTCGGTCATTGTTAAATAGATGTCATCAAGTCACACCCACTCACATAATATACACACACAATCCCCTGGGAGAGATGTGAGCTAATTCCTGGGTGTTGAAAGCCTCTGATTATGGGTGGCTGGGAAGATTGCTGTTAACAACTACTGATGTGGAATTAAATAAAGCAACAGCAGGACATCCTAAGCTAAGCACTTATTAACAATATGCTCTGATAACGTGGGGTCTTCTTTAGTTTGAATGCATTTTAACAGCACATCTGGATATCTGAAGATTATGAAGTGGGGTTTTTTTTCACATGGGTGCCAGTTCAAAAGATTAGCTTGGGAAGCATTTCCTGCATTTCTTTAATAGGAAACAAAAAGAGAAACACTGCAAAATTTTAATTTCATTCTTAACGGATGGAAAAATTTGAATCTTTATTCCATACAATCACAAAAGTGTAGAAAGTTTATGACATGTGAATTTAGCAGAATCATCAGGGTGTCTCCTGTTTGTTCCAGTCTTTAAAATAACCCATAGATGGTTTGTTTTTGTAAAACATTGGCTTTTAGTTTTTGACCTGCTTGTGAGGGAGAAATAGATGCAAGTAATGTGCGTTTCAATCACATGATTCATACTGTAGATACATGTATCCTATTAACCATTTATTGTTAGCTTCTCACTTAGCTTGTTTTTTGCATTTTTGCTGCATTTTTTCTGTTTGCGTTGTTTCCATTGTCTTTTATTCCACTTTTGTTGTGTTTCTTTTTCTATTTCTGTTTTGTTTTGTGTGCTTTTATAATACTTTTTATTTGATAGTGTTTTCTTTTTTTCCCCTTTTTAACCTGTCCAGTCAAACAGTTGTGACAAGCAGAATCGTGGTCTGAAGGCTTTGTTGTTTGTTGTGCTAGTGCATTTAACCTCTCAGGACCTGCGTGCCCAGAATGGTGCACAGAGTTTTTAGTAACAAGGTTTAGTAACACCTTAAATCATAGCCTCTTTGTAAGTTCATTAGCTCCAAATGACACCACAATTTAGTAAAATAACTTGGTGTTCTATTAAATAAGGCTTTAAACTAGCAATTAAGACCACAAACTCTTCAATATAGTGTTTACTGTGATAATAAATTAAGTGAGACGTAGGGTTATTTTCTCAATGAGGGGTGGCCCTCTGATGATCATGAACGCAGAGGTCGGGGATGTAAGTTCTCCATCTCATTTGTGGATTCAGGAATCCAGTTACATACAAATGCAATGTCCACTGTCTGCATGCACATCCTCAGCTGTTCGAATAAGCTTTTAAAGAAAGCTACACCTCAGTGACATTATTTGCATCATTAGTTATGTTATATATAGTTATATTAGATATGTTTTTTCTACTGAGTTCAGGCTGTCTGGACAAATGGACAGATGAACAGACGGACATGTGACTGACAGGTGCTTCAGTGGGACCTCTCATGGGATTCATTTGTTTCATTGGCTATAATGAGCTTTATATGATGACTCCTCACCCCTGTCAGATTCCACCATGATCAAAAAAACACACATTCATCACCATCCAATTGCACACACATACACACACGCGCACACACGTGCACAGCTTCAATCAATGGTCATAAATTTGATCTTTGACAAGCCTGACATTTGCGCCCACGAGGGCTTTGGTCACTCTGTTTCTCTTGACCACTCCTTATGTAACACACACTCACACACGTACAGATATTTTCTCTCTCTCTTTCTCTCTCACTGCTTCCTTCCCCTGACACAGTTGTCAAGGACCTCTTTGACCTCTGACCCCGTCCCACTTGGCACCGTTATTGATTTTTCCTCCGACCCTCTCAATCTGGGATGAAGAAGGGTGAGAACGGGGGAATTAGTCGCCATAGTCAGGTATAGCGGAGGGGACGCTGAGGATGAAGGAGAGCGATCAATGTGTGCTGATGGCTGAGCTTGCATTAGCAGAAACAACAGTCAGCCATGGAGAAAATCAAGAGGGCTTGAGGCAAGATGTGTGAGCAACACTGATGCGGGTGTGCGAGCGGATGGAGGAGGTTGGAGGAAAGGGAGGAGAGGTCTTGTTATGTTTCAGATGCTTGAGAATTTGCCAGAACCACAAAGCCAGGTGATATGTGAGAAACAGATCTATACCAACTCGCTACAAAATCAGAATCAGGATGCTTTATTAATCCCAGAAGAAATGATAAATCATCATCCCTCAAGTTAACTGAACATCTACAACCTACATCAGTTAACGGATGACATTTTTATGTTCCCACACCAATAATCTGGTAGTGACTCTTTCTCACTTCCATCTTAAATTTCCATTAGCTGCAAATCTCTGCTTACGGTACAGATTGCCCCAACTTACGGTACTGTGCAAGTCTTGACCCACCCTTCATTTCTTTACATTTTGCTTCTGAGGACAGTGTGAAATTATGCATGCTGGTTCATGATGCTTTGTTTATGCTTGAAATTGCTGCATACCTTTAAAGGTGGCCTGGTGTGTAGGTTATGTGTACATGACTATTTTAAATGTGCAAATAATTTAAAATAGTGTGACTCCAAGCACCAAGAGCACATAAGAGATTGCCTAAATATGCTTCATAAATTTTAAATAGGTAATTGTTAAAACTCATGAATAGAAATATTAGCTATAGAGAGAACAACTGTAAATATGCCGGTTTCTGCTGTTAAGTTGGCAGCTGTGACAGGAGAGTGTCGAGGAACAGACTCACCAAAAGCTCTTGGCTTCATTTTTCAAATGCTGCTGCGGTCATAGCTATTGAACTTCCAGATGTGCTGCATGTAATGTTGCTTCCTATTTTCCAAAATTCATCCATTTCAAACTCCCCTTGGGTTTTCCCATAAAGCATATATTACATCTGTGGGCCTACACCTTTCCTAGAGGATCTATAAATGGAGTATGTTTGTGTTTATCAGATAAAGTCTGATTTTCAATAAGATGAAATTCCCCTCACGTTATCGCCCTTTGTCTGTGCTTGTTTTTCCCAGTTTCTGTCACGCCCACTGTTCTCTCAGTGGTGAGTAAAAAGCATTTTAAGCAATCATACCCCCCCCCCCCTTTTTTTTTTTTTTTTAAACACAGCTTGCAATAATCCGTTCTCGCTCCTCCACTCTTCATGGATCAGGTTAGAGATTTCACAGCAGTGTTTGGAGGTGACACACTTATACATAATCTTTTTTTTTTCTTATTTAATTTCTCACCATCCTCTCAGCTGATTCTCCCCCTGTCACTTTAGACGCAGCTGAGAGACTGATTTGGCTTCCATAATCTTTTCTTGCGTCGCCCCCTTCCTCTACTTGAGGAAACCTCGAAATATCATAAGGAGATTATTTCATTCGTAATTGATTGAGTGGCTCCTCACCACAGACCAAGATACTTCAAAGTGTATGAATTAAGACTTGGGATGGGGTGACTGAGGCGGGGAAGGGTGCGAGGAGGCAACGTGGCTCCATTAGGCTACTGCCGGGGGTCGAGCAGCTGAGCCTCTTTGGCTGGCAAATAAGAGCTGAGTCTGATCCTGCGATGGCAGCTAATTGGCTAAAGGGAAGACCTATTGGTCAGGGGAACATTTAGATGAGGGTCTTTGGTCGCACTGGATGACTGGTTGTTCAGCTCCAACTTGGTTTACAAAGGCAGATGGAGAAGTTTGTAAACTTCACCTTTAGCTACTTTCTGGTGCACAAGTTTCGATGCAGTTCTTGGACTGTTGGCACACATTTTCTGAGCCTTTTGCTGTCATTCAAGTTATTGGCAAGAATTAGATGATAGACACAACTGCTACTCTCCTGTGAATCTAGAGCCTGGAGATGTTACCTTAGTGTAGTATAAAGACTTGAAACAGGGGGAACAACCTGGCTGTTGTAGCTTAATAAGTCTGAATTCTACTTTCCAGCACAAGATGCAATGTGGCGTTTGTTTAATCTGTGCAGAAATGAAAATGTAAAACTTGCAATGACTCTGCCATTTTGTTTTTACATTTTGACAGTACTGGCTTCATGTTTAGCTCCCCTGGTTGAGCAAATGTAATCTGGCAACACAATGCTATAAAGGCACAATGTGACAGCCCAGGTTTGAGTCTTCCCTCACTCTCTTTCCCTGCTCTCCTGTCTGGTTTTCACTGTTTTGTCAAATAAAGGCAACACAAAAGCCCCAAAAACATTAACTGACAACACCAAGCTCGTGTTTCCTCATGTAGTCATTATAATCAGTGCTAATTCTGACAGCTAATTGAATTTAGTGATGGTGTTTTGACTAAAACGTTGTTTAGTTTTAATCATTTGCATTCTTTTAGTTTTAGATGAAAGCAGACTAAATCTAAAGTTGATTTAGATAACTAAAATGTAAAATGTAAAAGTTTGACATGTTTTTACCAGTGAGAGTTGCTCCACACAGTTTGCAAAGTGCCAATTTTCCTTGATGTCAAATGCAAAATGTGTCCAAACGTCTACTCTTCGCTTCCGCGCAAACGCTGACATTTTGTCACGTTTTCATAAGGCTGCATGGGAACTGGCTGAATGCCCCGTTTGTCGGGGCAGGTCAAATTGTGCATGTCTAACCTTACTGCACAAGGAGATAACTTGGACTTCTAACTTGGACTTCACACTCATTTTTATTATTATTATTAGTCCTTTATTTATCCAGGTAAAAAAAAATCTCATTGAGATTAAAAATCTCATTTCCAAGAGAGACATGGCATCATGGCAACAAAAGTCAAAATACACATACCACATGAGTATATAACATTTAAAACAAATACAATATCCCATACCAACATGTGAAAAATATACAATAACAGATCAAATGAAGAGTGCATTAAAAACAATCGCACTGAGTAAAAGAGTTATTCTCTCGTTCCTTTAAGACAGACTTAAACTCTCCCAAAGTAACAATTCTGATAGTTTCAGTTCCTTCTGCAGATTATTCCAGGAAGCAGGGGCAGCGTATTTAAAAGCCTTTTCCCCCAATTCTGTTCTGATTTTTGGGACAATCAATTGTATGATATTGTGAGAACGAAGGCTGTATTGGTTGTGGTTTTTACACATATAAACACATAAATAAGATGGAACCAGCCCAAGGAGAGATTTATAGATAAAGATCAACCAATGGGAGAGTCTACGAATATGAAAGATGGACATTTAGCAGCAGCATACAAAGAACAATGATGTACACGATTCCATAGCCAGTAATAAAACGTAAAACACAATGGTACACAGTATCCAACCTCTTCAGGCAGTGGGCAGGTGCATTCATAAAAAGCAGGTCACCATAATCCAATAAAGGTAAAAAGGTTGCACGAATCAAATGTTTTCTCACTTGGAGGGAGAAACAGGATTGATTTCTAAAAAGGTAACTTAGTTTTAGTTTTAACTTCGACACAAGCCTTTAAATGTGAGTTTTAAATGACAAATTCTGATCTATAATGATCCCTAGATACTTGTAAGATGTGACCATTTCAATTTCAGATCCTTGAATTGTTTTAATCTTAGGAGACGTAGCTAACAACTCTTTGCCATTTGAGAATAACATGAACTTGGATTTCTCTGGATTTAACACCAACTTAAGTTGAATTAAATGGGACTGAACTACATCACAAGCAGACTGCAGAAATTGCAGGGTTTGTGCTACTGAAGGAGATGAACAATAAATAACTGTATCATCTGCATAAAGATGAAATGCTGCATTTGACAAATTCTCACAAAGGTTGTTTATGTAAAGAGAAAATAGCAATGGCCCTAATATGGAGCCCTGCGGAACTCCTTTGGATGCTGGGAGAAAAGAGGAAGAAGACCCAGCAGCATGGACACACTGTTTTCTTGCTGACAAGTATTTTGACGTCTATAAAAGCTATCCTGCAGCTCCACTCTGAAACGTGCCGGTCTCCACATGCCTTCCTGCTAGATCCAAGCTCGTCACTTGGCCGCAGAGCTACTTTCGGCCCCTGGTTGTCTCCAAAGCCAGTTCTGGTATCCGGTTTTGCATTATCCTGCTGCTCCCTGTCGGGGGCACACATAGATCTCATATGATCACGTATGAAACTGAAGCAAGTCTTTGGGCTGTGAAAGAGAGCGGATGACAAGAAGAGTTTCTCCATCCTCCATTTCACATCTTTTCACTCCAAATTGCCCACTTCTGTCCATTTCCACTTTCCCTTCTTTCAGCTCCCTTCTTTCCCCTTTTCCTTTCTTTTCCAATCATCCTTTTGTCCTCCAATCAGCCCATACTTCCCTATCAGTCCTGACTCAATGCCAATCTTAATCCTCTTACCTCACGGCTCCATTACCCACTTCAGCCATTTTTGCATTTACACCAAAGAAAGAGGGGCTCCTCTCTTCTTCCTCAAACCCCCCCAAAAAGCTCAGACCTCCAATCCCACCAAATATAGATCCCTCCACAGACTATCTCTCCATGCATATGATTTCATTTTCAATCAATGTGAAACTTCTAAATCTGAATGCGAGAGGGGGCAATGAGGCTTTGGAGGGAAGGTGGTAAAATACCGGACCTCTTTGGAAGCCTTCATCCAAAATGAAAATAGCGTAAGTCCCCAGTTCCCAGGCGGGTGTGTCCGAGCCGCAGGATTATCTCCTGTTTTGTGTTGATTTTTAATCCCTAAATGCCACTTCTGCTCCCTTCAGTGCTGGTAATGAAATGCAAATGTAGCGCTGCACTGTTCATTTTCTTTAAATGTATTTGTCACATCGTAATTGATAATATAAGCGAAGAAGAAGTCCTCCACAGGCAGTTCCTTTTATTTATGTGAAACAGGGTTTTTCATGCTTACTAAATTATCGTGCCAGCCGTTTCCTGTTTAACAAGTCCATTTATGATCTCTTCTTTTCCTCCCCTTTCTTTCCTTTCTAATTTACTGCCACTCTCTCATGGGAGAGATTAACCCCTAATCCCCTCATGTCCCATGGTTAATTGATATGATTTAACTATTACGAGGCCCTGGGTGGTTCCACACTGCTACCTCAGAGAGAGCATTCCCTGCGCTTAAAACCATGACCCTCGTTCCCCCCATCCGACCCTCCTCTCACCTCCCCCTACAGTCTCCCTTTCTCTGTTTTTTTTCTGTCGTTTTTTTCCCTCTCGTACTGGTTTCATCTCCCATTTTGCTGCACTTTTCCTCGTGTTTTCCCTTGACGCCACCCTCACTTGCTCCCATTGGTCGCCACTCAGTAGCAGTTAGCAGTGCACTCTGGGATGTGGCCCTCGCCGTGAGACCATAAGTTCATCTGAAACACTGCCAGGACTTAGAGTCTTAAGTGGTTTGGGACAGATTGCATTATAAGCTGGACATGCTCTAAATTAAGCTTGGAAAATGTTTAAAAAGACTTTAGAAACAGTTTTCCCTTCATCCTCTTTTTTTGTTTGTTTTTTGTTTTGCTCACTACTGCGTAGAAGATGATGTGGAAAGCTCTCTCAGTACAATGTTAAATGTGTGCATAGAGTAATAAGCAATTAAGTGATTGCAACATGCCTGGAAAATAACTTTTTTTCCACCCACTATTTAAAAACCCTAGCATAAAAGCATAAAGGCGTTGAGGGTACCATAGTTTTATTTTGTGAGTTTTGTGAGGATAGCTGTAGATCTTTCACTGAGAGTATTGCCCCATGTTGTCAAAACACTTGTAAAGGCAAGAGGTCATAAAGGCAAAATGTTGAACCACTATGTACCACTGTGTATAGTGGATTTAAAACTAAACCACAGTGGAAAATCCTGGGCTTTTCAGGCATTTACTACCACAAATCCAGCGATTAGTCCACATCTCTGTTGCTCATAATCTCCAAATCTTGTTTGTGCAGGAGCGCGATGCCAGCGAAATCCCATTTTAAAAAGACATTACAGTTTTTAATGTTTAATACTGTTTGTGTTAAATAAATAATGTAATTGTCTGCTTCCTTATGACACTGTTCATGTGCCATGTGTCACCATTTTGGCCTTAAGCACTAATCATCCAAGGCCTCCCACAATATTGCTTGAAGAGTTCATCACTGGTGAGAATTGCAAGAAGAATTTTGGTTCACCAGTGGGCTCATATTCAGGTAGTTTTTCTTTTAGTAGAACCCTTCCTAAAGAACATTCATTTAAAGTAAGTGTACATGAAAATACAAAACTCTTTTATGTAATTTGGACCTGAATAATGACTAATACCACTGTTGTTTATATTGTAAATATTAGGCCACAAACCAACAAAGCTAGCTTAGCATAATGAATGGAAACCTACTAATTAATAAACATTTGTTAATTAATTACTAATTAACAAATTAACATAATGCCACATTAACATGCTATGTTAATGCTAGGTACCTGTGCTCCTTCACACTGTTGCCAAGTGCTTGCTCACACGTAATCATCAGATTATATTATTGTAGTCTTTACCTTACAATATAAAGCACCTTGAGGTCACTGAATTGAAAGTTATTGCTAACTACTTAGCTTCTGTCCTAAAATATGAACTTTATAGCTTTAGTTCCCAAGTTTCCAGGGTTTATTAAACCTGTAGCATAATAGTTAACTTTCAGACATGCAAGATATGCAAAGTTGTATTTTCTGGTCACTCCAGGGATTAATGGTGTATTGTAGATTTTCTAGAAACTAGATGGTTTGTGACTCAAACTAATGTTTCTAATTATTTGTGAATCATGCTTATGGGCAGTGAATAAAACTGAGGTTGTGGTTGAGTCTGTTAACTGACTAGGAAAACTATGCAAAAGTCAGTGTGTATCAGTCTATGGGGTAAAAATATATATATTTGTCTTGCATTCCTCATATACATCATTCTAGCCCTAAACCTGCACAGAGCATGTTGACTCCATTATCAGTCCAGTGCTGAAATGTTACACCTCAGCTGCAACTTTCACCGCGTCTCTCCTTTTTCTCTCATCTCTTTTTTCCTTCTTCCTCTGTTCTCGCCCATCTCCTTCCTTTTTCACTACGCACATGTGACTCATGCATATCCAACACACACACGCGCACACTTTCCTGCCTACCTGCAATGAAACCTGAGAGCACGTCGGTGAAATCACTGTCATATTTCTCAAGCTGATGGAACATTCTGCCCGGGCCTGAAAACATAATAAATAGAGGGCCGCACTGTCTGCTCTCAGCTTTAGCATGTATTTGTAATGTGATCATTCTCAAAACCACAGCCTCCTCATGTGCTTTAATACCGGGTTGAGATCACAACATCCTTCTCAAAGGGTTTAAAAGGGTTGTAATAATAATATGTGGCAAATGCATGGTCCTGTTACAATACCGCTGCATAATAAAAGAAAATAGGTTTCAAAGCTGCCTGCATTCCTAACAAAATCCATATTTTTTAGAGGGGGGGTTGTGTCTTGTTTTTAGATCTGCGTTGAACTTGTTTGTCACTCAGTAAGCTCTGCTGAGGGAATGTGTCATCAGAGGAATCGAGGTGTTTGGGGTTTGGAGTGTTAATGTGAGGACGGCTAACAGGGATCAGTGTGTCTGTGTCCATGTGTGTACTGAGGATTATGTGTGTGCACTGCCCTGCAGTTTACCTTTTGGCTCACCTAAATGTCTGCATCCACTCATCTTTCTTCTCCTCCCACTCATCCTACTGCCCTGCTCCCCATAGCCCCTCTAAGTCACTGAGGTATTTCCACAGCACTGTGTCAGGGTTAATATTTACTCTGATCTCATGGCCCAACCGGCCCGCATACACCTCTCATACCTCATTTGCCATGTTTACAACGCTGAATGCCAAAAAAATGAAACAAAATAACATTAAACTCCTGTGAATCATTGTTTTATTCTTATCACCAAAATTTCTGTCACAGAGGTCTTTACATTACATCCCCGAGACCCGGCGTTGTCATATGGCGAGATTACGTTTTAGCTTTTCACCATGTTATACGATTTATATCAATCAAGTACAAATATAGCATAATGTTTTGCTGTAAGATAAAACCCGTCGTCCCCATATGAGGGCATACTTCTAAATATAAAGATGATGCTTAGTTTACAGCTAGAAAACATATGTTGGAGTTTCATGAGGTTAACTGCATTAGCTGTGGTGTAGTGACATTGATGTTGTTCATGCATCGTCATAATATTAATAATAAAGGATCAGCATTGCTACTGACCAATCACGTTCTTCTTTCGGCGCTCTTGTGAAATAAATGGTAAGCGTTTCAAATATTTTCTTTATTAATTTATGCACTACACCAAATATATTGGAGGTGGGGTTAAGGTGGGTTGCAAAGCAGCTTGCAGACATGCAATAACTGTTGGTTAAACAGCTGCCGTCTATGAGATTTACTAATTGGCAGTATAAAAGAGTGTCGACTGAGCCATGAGTTGGTGTGGGCTTGACTTCATGGCTTTCCTAAACTAAGGTTTGTTTGTTTGTTTTTTGCCCAAATTTGCCAAGTCACCAATATGTTGATCTCTGAAATTAAATGCTATTAAATCCAAGATGATATCTGACTCAAAAATGAAATAAAATAAAATAGTGGAGTTTATGTTTAGCACAGTGAAGTTGAATTAGTGAAGGACATTGCAGTTTGGACTAGTCTTTCCACCTCTGTCTGAATAATTACTGTTATTTTTATGCACCCATCAAATGCAAAGCGATGGACTTGTGGACTTTGTAGCAGAAAGTTTTTTTGCCCGTGCTTCTTTATCATCTACTGAAATAGTGGCTGGTTAATGTAATGCACTGGGCAGCAAATGCTACACATTTCAGACAGAGTTTGAGGTCAGAGGCTCACAGAGAACTAGCACATAAAGCAGGTTAAAAATGAATAAGAATGAAGCGTGAGGGTTTTAACTTATCTAAAAATAAATGCTTCTTTATTCTATAGGGAATTTTCTTGTGTCTTGTGAAGTGTTAAAAGGCAGAAGACAGTGATGACATTTTTTATTGACCTATAAATGTATAAACTTCAGCAAAATATGACATCAGTTCCACACGAACGACTCAAACTCACATCGCAGAACATCATGCACGTGCATTTTTGTGTTCAGGCTCTCTGTCATGTGTACGTGTCGATGTGCATCCTTGTGAGGTGGTGTGTGTGATGTTAGAGTGTTTATCTTTTCAATGCGGCGTCTCCATGGTGCTGAGCTGTTTCGGTCAAACCTCTGGGTCATAGGGTCGTGAACCCTGGGTAAACTTAAAGCTGCTGCCTCCCAGCATGAGAGAAAGGCTCAGTCAGCCTGTTCTCCAGGTCAGCTGCAGATCAACAATAAGGATGTTCCCTGAACATTAGGGAACATATTAGAAAATGACTGCATCACTCAAAAAACGGGCTCTGCACTGCAGTAATAAGAGTGACATAGGCACAACTTACTGCTTTTGTTCCAGCTAAACCTTTATCGGAAATAGTTTAGAAGTCCTAAACTTTGATTGTTTTGTGTGTTTTTTCCAGATACATCATTTTCTTTGCTATTACAACAGACTCTCCTATCAGACTCTTAATTTGCCCCTGGCAGCAATTTGACAGTCAATAGAGCAACGACCCTCATTAAACACCTATTTTACATCCATTTAGTATCAACAGATAGAGAAAAAAAAAACAATCAGCACAGTCTGACTGTTGATTGAGAACAATGATGATTTAGTTAAACTGAAAATCCAATGTCTGCCTCCCTCAGCCCTGTGATCAGCAAAGAAAAACACCTTATCCAGTCGATCCTACGAGGGGGGAAAAAAGAAAAAGAAAAGCCGGCTCTTTTTCTTTATCCCCAAAGCAGGATAACAGCCTGCGTTAGGGGAATATCCACGCCTGCCAATTGCAGTAATGGCCCCTAATTCCAAATTAATTCAGTCTAAATGAACTGTCAGAGGGAGATTGATTTGTTGAAGCTGCTGTCTTGATGAGTGGTGTCGTGGGAGGGGGTGATTAGGTGCTGAGGCCTGCGTCACCCTCCCACAGCCTCGGGCCATGAGGCTTAATTTTTTTTTTCCTTTTTTTTAAGCAGACCTGGACCTGAGCTGGCAACGCCAGCTGTTTCTGGGATGACAGGTAGGGGGACATGTGGCCGCTTGGGGCCGACGTCCACTGAGCGAGTAGAAGTGGGGACCAGGGGATCAGGGGTAAATTTTCTATCTGAATTGGTTGGACAAGCTGACGCTTAGGGGGAGGTTGATGAGGTTTCTAGATAGTCCGCAATGCACCTTGGAAATACCACATCCATCCAGTCCATCTCATTTTTTATTATTTCCACACTTCTGTCTGGCGTATCGCTTTGTGTTTCAACCATAAATTGAATCCCAAACCAAAAAGTTCCTCCTGCATATAGTTCCGGGCTTTTTCCATGAAGACAACCTTATTAATGGGCTCTCTTCAAAGTTAATTAGCTGTGGAAACGAGGCCAGGGGCACTGGCGTTTCTACCCCAGAGGACTTTGCTATCCCTGCTGATTCCCGGGCTAGGCTAATTATTTCCCAATAACCTTACTTACTGGCCATGCTCCCTCCTCTGGGCCTGAGCCTAACAAGCGTCACCCTGTGAGTCGAGAGGCTGTTCTGCTTGGAAGTTTTTAGCCGCCTGCCTCCCTGCATGCCCGCCATCCGAGAGATGATTTTCTCCTCTTCCTCCTTCTGAGAGGAAGCGAGTTCAGACGCTCTGGAAGCCCCAAACATGTGGAGGCGAGAGGGTGGTGGCTTTCTAAAGGCGCTGCTGTTTGATGTCGAAAATTAAATTCCTTCAAATTCGCCATTAACGCTATTACTTAAAGTATTGGACACACTCCTAAGTATCCCAATGGCATTATGCTTGCTGTCATTAATTTCCCCCCTCCTGTAGCTCTCCCTGCAAATATCAATATATATATAAAATTAAAAAAACCCAACAGCTAACCTTATTACTCTGGCTATTTAATTTGACTGTTTATTTACTTTCTTATTTATATTTTTATTTCTTCTTCCCGCAGCCAAAGCAGAATTGTGTGCCCTCATATATCGCACGTATGAATAAATATGGGCCACATACATATTCTGAGGGCTGAAAAGCTGTTTATCATGCAAAGAGGGAACATCAGAGGCTAAGAGGGGAGGTGGCTAAAATAGGGTGAGCTATCAGAATAGATATTAGAATATATTAGAATATTGGAAACTAAGTGTGAACTTATGATCCTTTGACATACTTGAAGATGAAAGGAGAGAGAAAGTAATGTTTTTAAGAGAACCGTTCAAGGTAGAGGTTGTAACCGTGCAAAATTGCATTTTTCCAGGTGAAAGTCATGATATTTATCTACTGTTTGCTATAGACTCCAATAAATCCTGACTTATATCATATCTGGTCATTTATACTATCGTTGTCTATTGATTAGTGCATGTTTTTGCTTCTGCAGGAAGTGTTTTTCTCATCTGATAGCGCTGCATTAATCCACCCCGCCCCAAAGCTGTCACATCCCAATCCTCACTAAGCACACGGCCTCATGGCACTGCTCTGCATGTACATGTTAATGGTCAGAGAAACATGTTTTTCTCCTTCAGCGATACTGATCATAACAGATTAGAGCTGAGGTTTCTTCATAATAACTGAAGGGTGCATGATACGTATCTTTGGTAAGTTGCTTGTTGTCAGACATAGAGCTTTAAGTGCTGCTAATTCCTGCTAGGATCCAGAACAACACAAGCTAAGAGATGTTTTGTGTGTGTGTTTTGATATGAAAAATATTTGATATGCTTTGGTGCTCCTTTAATCTCTGACTATCACGAATATCTTTGTCAGACCAAGCACAAAGTTCTCAAATATACACCAGATACTAGAACATACAGCAGATATTCAGAGAAAAACACATTGAAATGATGGAGTTATGTGTGTGAGCACAAGTAATCCTTTGAAGACCTGAAACTTTGAAGGAAGTGGACCTTTTCCAGTGTTCATTTAAAAACATATATAAACATACAAAGCATTTTATTTCAGAGAAATTAATATCGCCTTAGACACAATCAGAGCAACAATAGTGTGTTTGCAGATAACCAGTGTTTTTGTTTAGCCTCTACAATCTGTCTTCATCAAATTTACGCAATTATTTTATTTTTAATTAAAAAAAAATCCATGTTAAATATACCTGTGTGACCCTGGTGATTAAAGGCTAATTAAATAATATGAATTGTGACCTCTGTATTCGATCGGTCTTTTTGGTTCTCTTCAGTGTTGTGGTTCACTATCACAATATTAACTTACTGGATTTTTAACATTTTTTGGAAGGCTTTTTTTTGGCTTTATTGTGATAGGACAGTAGGGAGGGGACAGGAAAGCTGGGAGAACACAGGTCAGCTTTTCAGCATATGGATCACCTGCCACCCTGTTTGTTTGACTTTGTGGATTTTGAGTTGCAGTCTCACGTCAAACCTGCTGTTAGCACACAGAATTTTACATTCGCTTGTCTTTATTGTTCAGAAACACTTGGCTTAAACTTTGCTTATTGTTGCACAAAAAATGTTTTTTTTAATATCATCTGATTGTTTGTAGATGTATTTAAATAAATGTGTTTTTCCTTCGCATGAATTAGAACAACTCTGTATATCACAAAAGGGGAGAAAAAAGGTTTATGACATTAACATAGAACTTATCAGAGGGTTTTTTTACTGAGCATCTATAAAAGTCTGATTAATGTAGGAGATGCAGCAGCAGGAAACACCGTCAGCTGCATTTAACCGCCAATAAATTAGATACATTTTTAAAACATCAAATGTTTCTTTTTAAAATATCTCGTTCTTTTATCAGACTGAAGCAAATAAAACTCTTGAGCAGATACAGCAGGACTCGTAATTGGTCCGTGCTCTTCCTTTAAAGCCAGAGGCGATCACAGTTCTGAGGTTATGACACCCAAACTTGGCCTATCGGGTCAGCTGAATCTGTAATTTGTGTTAAATGACTGACGAAAAAATTCTTATGAGCTGAATTTCCATTAATCTTAGTGTACATCTTTTTACCTGTATGGAAGTGTGTATGTTGGAACGAATGTGGGATCCTGTAGTTGACTGTGTGTCTGTATGTTGGAACATGTATGCTTATCTTTAATGTGTGGCGTCTTGATGCACGCTCAATCATCCAGGTAAGTAAATCTCCATAAGTTGATTCTGTTCATCTGGATGTGAAACGTTTCGTCACTCATCCGAGTGACTTCTTCAGTCTCAGCTGACTGCAGGTTTCCCCAAATCTTATAAACAGTACATTTGCATAATGACTGATGACTTTAATGTGCAGCATTTTAAACTGTGAAGCACGTTACTATGCAAATAAATGTATTAATATTATTATTAATATTAGTGTTAAATGATCACAATTACAGCTACAACTGTTTATCCATAGAAATACAGAAGAGACAAAAATAAAAATCTCGTCTTTCACGGATTGAAAATAAAACCCACATGTGAGTTCCCCTCTGCTCCTTTTCATTGTCTGTAATCTATTTCCACCAAAGTTTTCTTTTGTCCTCCCATAATGCACCTGGGGCCATAATAGAACCCAGTGTTCTCATTTCCCCTGATGGACCGCTGCTCTGCCTGACACCGCTGTCCACACACTCGTTAACAACTTTACTCCTCCTGCTGCCCCCGGCCATGCAACGGATGGATAGACGGCCCCAGACGTCTCCTTGTCTAACTCTCACTCCATCTCTCTGCTCATCATCCCTCTTCCCGTACTTCCCGCACCACGAAAATCACCTTCTTTCCTCTCTGACTTATCACTCCACCCTGCCATTGTTCTGCTTCCTTGAGGGTTTTTTTTTTGTTTGTTTGTTTGTTTTTTCTTGTTGTTGTTTTTTTTTCTCCACCCTCCTGACTTGTTCACAAAGTCTGAGCTGTTCTGCTTTAAGCCCATTTTTCACCCACTCAATATAGAGTGGGAGCTCGCTGACTGCATACATCCTGCACCGTGGCAGCTTAGCCTATCAATACTATTTAAATTCTCCTCGTGGCCCCAAACAAGCCGCTGCATTATTTATCAGGCGTGTGGTCAATCGCACATTATCAACACAACATTAGCAGGTAAATGGCGTTCGTGCAGCTGTTGAGTGATGTGGAGAGCGGCACGTTTGTCACACCGGACAGTCACTACAGAAGGTTTAGTCTCTGAATCCATTAAGCAGATCTCTTTACCTGTCTATAGGATATGTTTAAATTTTCTTAATTCAGTGCAAGACAAAGAGATAGCTGCGTATATAACAAACAAGAGTCCAGCTATTAAGGAGATAAAAGCCATCTACAACACACCCAGACACACTGCAGAGACACGGTAACACTTTTTTTCTTTTTGCCTCAGTTTCTTTTGTTGCTCCTGACAAAATGGAACAAGCTTGTTCAATCCAAAGCAGCAGCAGCACGACCATAAGTGTAATGTACTTCTAGATGTAGGAAAGAATGGGCTGCAATAATAGCCAGGTCCTCATTTAGTGTGGAAATGTTTTCCCATCTCCTGAGTTGAAAGGGGAAATATTCATTAAGGAATAAATCAAATGAGCCATGACTGCTACAAGGTTGCAGTGAAAATTCAATTTGTATTCATAAACAGCCACGAGCAAGGAGGTGATAATTCAGAAGAGTTGGGGTTACTGAAGCTGTTTTTTCGACTTGTTATTTAAAAAGGCCCGTGTTGTGTGCGAGTGTGTGCGTCTACGTCCAGCACGTACATATGTGTTTCATGCACTCGATCCCCTCATAAACTAATGAAGTCTTTTGGATCTATTAGCGACAACCTTTCTTTTTTTTGTTCCCGAGCGTTGTTTAAAATCTAAACTCAATCACGCTAAACAAGCAGCCGAGCTAACGCCAGTTCATTAACATAACGAGATACAGCGAGTCTTCATTAATGACACAAACTGAACAGTGACTTCATCATTAAAACTATTGTTAAACTGGTTTAAGTGAAAGCTCATCACATACGGCTCATCGTTCATAAAAAAATAATACCAGAAAATACTGGTGAGAGTTTCGGTGTGGACTGAGTTGTCTAAGCAAGACTGTGAAGACCCTGCGTCCTCTCTGGACTCAGTTGGTGTCCCCAAAGGGATTTAATGCACAATTTTAAATTCATAATCTGATTAATTGCTGAGTTACAGACACCCAAGAGTATCTGGGCAGGTTTTAATCTGCCTTACTTTAAGCCCACATACATACAGTAAGTACAGTGGTGTGAAAAAGTCATGTCATGGTTTAAACAAACCATGACATGATGTGTTGTGCTGAAAAACAAAGTCACTGACATCTATCAGTCTGGGAAGTGTTACAGACTCATTTCTGAGGCTTTGGGCCTCCAGTGAACCACAGTGAGAGCCATTATACACAAACAGAGAAAAACTGGAACAGTGATGAAACTTCCCAGGAGTGAACGGCCAACCGAAATTCTTCCAAGAGCTAATCGACGACTCCACAAGGTCACATTAAAGAACTGCAGGCCTCACACGTCTCAGCTAAGATCATAGTTCATGATTAATAAGAAAGAGACTAGCCAAGGATGGAATCCATGGGAGAGTTCAAGGAGAAAACCACTGCTGACCAAAAAGAACACAAAGGATCTTCTCACATTTGCCAAAAAGGGGCCCAAAAGTTCAGACAAAAGCTGAACTTTCTGGGAGGTGTGCGTCCCATTACATCTGGTGTAAAAGTAACACAGCGTTTCAGAAAAGGAGCATCATACCAACAGTAAAATATGGTGGTGTGATGGTCTGGGGCTGTTTGCTGTCCAGGACCTGAAAGACTTGCTGTGATAAATGGAACCATGACTTCTGTCTACCAAAACATCCTGAAGCAAACTCAAGCTCTACGGCAGGACAATGATCCAAAACATACCTGTAAGTCTCCCTTTGAATAGCGTAAAAAAAACTAATAAAATGAAGACTTTGGAGTGACCTAGTGACAATCCGATTGAGATCCTGTGGCATGACCTCAAAAAGGTGGTTCATGCTCGAAAACCCTCCAATGTGGCTGAATTACAACAATTCTGCAACAATGAGTGGGTCAAAATTCCCCCACAGTGATGTGAAACACTCATTGCAAATTATTGAAAATGTTTAATTGCAGTTGTTGCCTGGTAAGGCTGACCCAACCAGTTATTATCACTTTTTCAGAGAGGGTTATGCACGTTTTGGATTTTTTTTCCCCCTTCCTTAATAATAAGCATTTAGAAACTGCATTTTGTGTTTACTTGTGTTATCTTTGTCTAATTTTTAATGGTTAGAGAATGTAGCAGTAGTTTTGTTATTATTAATCTATGCAGCAGGGCCTTGTAAATAAAAACCCTGCAGAACTGCTCTTTTTGATTCAATTTTCCATATAAGATACAATGGTGATTCAGAAAACATATGTATGTTTAAACCTAAAAGGAAAACCAACATAAACTATTTTAGTAAGCCACAATGTGCTGTCACAATAGCCTCAGTGCACCTTTCTTTATCTGTTCTCCAACTCCCTGGAGCTCTGCTGGAGGCCTGAACAAATTCTTCTAAAAGAGATTTACTTATTTGTTTTGATGATGGTGGTGAAGTCGACAGATCTCCTTTAAGATCTCCCACTATCACTCTTCTGCACATGTCCAAACCATCTTTGTCTCCCAAATGCTCAACCTGAGCTGTCCCTCTGATGTAATCATTTCTAATCTCATCTATGCTGGCTCCTCCCAAAGATCTTAATCTTAACATTTTCATCTCTGCCACCTCCAGCTCAGTTAATGACTTTTAATGACTAGCACAGTAAATTATATCAATACCATCTTCTACAACTTCTTTTCACCCTTCCTCTTGCTCTCTTGTCCACTGTCCATTGCTTTGGATTTTTAATTGATTTTCTTCATTTGGGCAGAAAGCCTGTGTTCTGTGGACAAGCAAAGCATTTAATTAAATAAGTTTAAAAAATCTAACTGGTCAGTATTTCGTAAAAGAAGCATCACAGCCATCAAAGAAGAGTTGGGCTTAGTATCATCTTCTAAATATTTTTAACATTGTCATTTTATTTTATTTTTTTGTGTGTGTTTTCAACACCTATGAAACCCAACTTACAGTTGGGAAAGATCAAAGGGGAACATCTGGTTAGTGCACAACTCATTTTTACTTTTTATCTGCCACTGGCAAGTAAATCCCTCCAGCTTCACAAAAACCTGAAGTCCTTTTATCTTCTCAGGGAGAAAAAAACAAAACAAAAAAACAACAAACATATTTAGAGCAAAGAGAAAGGAGGAGAGATAAGAGATGGAAAGAGGATGACTACTCCGCTGTGCTGGAGAGGCCGCCAAAATCCATTACCTAAGTGTTCTTTATCTTTTCCATATGCTTTTGTTGTCTAATCTATCTCTGCAAATCCTGGATTCAGAAAACAAGCTAATGGATCAGTTCCAAGCCCAAGCACACTACTTCAAACGTGCATAGAGAGGAACTGCTGCAGTGCCGCCCAGTGGTCGGAGGGCAGAAGTGCAGGTGTGGCTGCATGGACCAATAGATGACAAATAACAGAATTAAAGGATGGCAGACAGAGTTGCTAACTCTACTGTCTGCTCTGTCAGAGCCACTGCTTTGGCCGTCACATCCTTGATCCTCTCAGCTTTCTGTCCCCGCCACCGCCCCTCCCCCCAGATCTCTTCTTTTAAGGAGGATTGGAGTTTATTCCAGACAATCCACTCCAGTTCAAGAAGTGGAACGAGGAGGACTCAGGGAAATGCGGGATCATGGACAGGCTTCCAAAGGGGAAAATCGTATCACAATAGCGCTGTGGCTCTTATCAGATTTAGAGGAACGGGTGTGGGGTTTATGAAGCCAAGAGCTCGGGCTCAGTGGTAAACTTTTAAGTTGTTGGAGGTGGTGTACTGAATATTGAAATTGGTTTGTGAGGCCCTTACAGGCTTCTAAGTTTCTCGAAAGGACGGGAAACGTAGAGGCAAATTATGCATCCCTGTGGCCTGATCGGTTTTTAGTTAACAGAGAAACAAGATGCTCTCAGCTAGATTCAGACTCCACATAAACATCAGAGGAGGACACATTATTATGAATGCTTCTACGGATTTAGGTGAACGTCATGCTCAGAACCATCTGCTAACTTTATGTGAAAAGGAGGAATTTTTTTTTAGAGGGTTGATACTTTTGTTTTTCTGCTGTAACATAGGCAGGACACATTCGGTTCATGTAACCGGGAGGAAACAGGGGGAAACAGTTAATCTGGATCTGCAAGTTAGCCAAACCTACCTAACAGCACCCCTGTTTGGCTCTGATTAACTTGTTTAAACCTTACAATGACACCATAAACAACATTTTTAATCTCAGCCTTCTAGGTTAGCACTGATGGGATTCATGATTTTTCAATGCATAAATGTCTCAGGTGTAAGGTGTCAAAAGAGCCTAAAGATGCTCTTCTTCCTGTGTTTAATATCAGTTAACTGCAGATAAATGACTTTCTGGAACACAGCCACACTGCTGTACACTTCTTTCATGCTCCAGCCCTCCACCACACCGTCGTCACGCCGTAGGCTAAACTAGCTGGTGATCAGTCCCAGTCATTAAGCCCAGCAGCAGCAGCATGCTGTGTGAACAAACATCCCTAATCACAGCCTCTTAAAGACTCCTAATGAGCCTCTGCTAATTAGGCCTCTCTCTCCAAGTCAATCTTTTCTCTCTCTGCCCCAGTCTGTTAGCCCAGCCTCATTTGTCTGCTATAGATTAGTGGACACAGGGGCCTATGTTGCACGTTGGTGCTGTGTGTGTGTGTGTGTGTGTGTGTGTGTGTGTGTGTGTGTGTGTGTGTGTGTGTGTGTGTGTCACATGGACAATAACATTGAAAACAGCAGTAGTTAAGGTAAGGGTTTTGGATGGAAAGTCATCAATGATTAAAGAAGAGCTTTAATCTTTTTCAAGATCTATTGTCCTGAGTTCATCTAAAAGAAAATAATAGAACAGATTACCAAATATCTTACTTTTAGGTTGTTGTTTTATGACATTGTTGTTACTTTAATTCAATTATTAGCTACATGTTTGTGCAAGGTGATTAGCTTTTATTACACGGAGAAAAGTTTAACAAACTGGGTTAAATTAAAAACAACATTAAAACATCCAACTTCTGTCTCTGTCTTCATGTCTCTTATTTCTTTCAGATGAGTTTCCATGGAGGACAGATTGTTGTAAATCACTTTGTCTCCTCACCATTGCTCAAACGTTCTCCATATCACAATAAAGCGCTTGTTTGATTTTTTTCACTGTAATTTTTTCTGGAACCCTAAATGTGTGGGAAATTGTGCACTGGTTTAAAAAAATGCCTAATTTTAAGAGAGTGAACGGTGCATCTAACAATCCTACATGATATACAGGTACTTATGTCAGTCTGTGTTTCATTTGGACATTTTTCGGGAAGCTTAACTGGGTCATCAGCAGCTCTTCCTCCACAGTGGGAGCACTCACTGCAAAAGCCCTGAATTCACATTCAGACTAAACGATACAAATCCTGGCCAGAAGACACTGGAAAGAAACCTCATTTTCTAACCTGTGTACCCCATGTGTTCTGCTGCTGCTGCTGCTGTGTGTGTGTGTGTGTGTGTGTGTGTGTGTGTGTGTGTGTGTGTGTACAAAAGAACAGATCTCAGAGAATAAGTCAGAAGATGAAAATTTGCCTTGGGATGGCACTGACCTCACACACCGGTTTCTCTTTTTTTCCTGTTTCAAATCTGTGCTCTTCTGTGCTCTGCAGCAGCTTACCTGGGGCTCAATGAGACCAAAGAAGTGTGCGAACCACATACTTGGTAACAAGGCTGTAAAACATCTTTCAGAAGAGCAGGAAAAACTTTCAAGTTTCGTGAATGACGATGCTAGGTAATGCAAGGAACTATCTTCCAGGGATTGCGTTGCTGTCGTTCAGTCACACTCTGAAATTCCCTGACAGACTGTAGCTCCAAGCACATAACCCACATCAGGTTGTTTATGTCTAACATATCGTTGTTATTAGAACCGATCTCCATGTGCCACTTCAAGTTGATCTAAAAGAAGTCTGAGGTGAAATCAAACAAAGTGGCGTTAACTCTGGATGATGAGCATTAAGCCATAGGTCCAGGGCAGCAGGCCGTGACAGAGCACAGATCAGCTGCTAGACCAACAGCAGAATTTGTCACCTTCTGCAGCAGCAGATCAATGATAATTACCCAGCTGACATGAGTACAGCTATACCTTTACAGGATCAGGAACAGGGGGAGTGGGAGATGAAGAAGGAAGGGCGAAGGGATGAAGGGCTCTGGGCCACACTTAGCTCTGAGCTGATCGATACCGTGTGAGATATGGCTGTGACCGGCCCCGAGGCCCGGCCTTATAGAAGCTCAACAAGCCATTACTGTCGTCTCTCACAGGGCCTGGTAGCACCACGCCAGGGGTTGTGTGGACTAATGCATTATAGCAGCCAAAAACAACTTGGCAGGCAACACGTCACCATCAAAAATGCCATTTCGGCCATTCACCTCCAACAGAAGCACTTTTACATTATGATTGCTACAACCAGGTCACTTTCCCTTGTGTACTAAATCCGTGACACAGGGTGCCACCCTGTTGGTGGCTTCCTTCAGCACCACGGACAGCACTGACTGTCCTCTGCCCTAATGAGTGGTCACAGATTAGAGCGTTTTATGCATCAGACTGAAAAACAAAGGAGAGAAAGTGGTTCCTGTTATTTTATAGTGATAATGAAAATCAGCTTAAAAGGATAAAAGTACATTAAATGGTCCAAAATAAATATGGGACGACTGAAGCTTCTGTCATGATTGAGTGTTAAGGTTAGGGAGACAAGGACAGGGAGACATTTAAGCATAGATTTTGTGGCAGCTGTGGTACAGTTGAGTTGGTCTTTAGTTAATCAGAAGGTCAGTAGTTCAATCTCAGCTCCTTTAGTCTGCATCCAAAAGTTTTTTTGGGCAGGACACTGAACTCCAGGTTGTCCTCGGAGAGTGTGAGTTTGTGCACAAATGCCAAAGGTGCTTATCCATAGAATAAAGTGCTGCATAGATGTGTGTGTGAGACTGAGTGTTTCAATGGGTCTTGTAGCACTTTGAGCGCTCCATTAGAGTACTATATAAATACCATTTAAAGTTCAAGTAAATATCTGACCCTGTCCAACCAAGAAATTAAAAAAATAACACTTTAAGTAAACTGACATTTTAGATAAATAATCAATTAGATTTTAAAAGCGAGATAATATTAATCAGAAATGCTAAAAGCTGTATTTCTGAACTTTTAACCTATCAAGTTTATGCTAAGCTAAGCTAATAACTTTCAACCCAACAAAAAGACACTGAAGAAACAGCTAGCAGCAAACTTTTAGAAATCACTCTGGATATTAGATTCATTTGGTGAAACTTGTTTTTAAAGTGCATTAGTTACATTTAAATTATAATGGGGGTATCTCAACCTTTTCTGAATTCCATCACTCAGGAAAATGTAAGCGATTCACTGGTATCCCGACATTTTCATCCCACTTACCTGCTGGTACACGCGAGCAGCAAGTTCATCATCATAGGAAAGACGCTGTCACATCGTAACAAATTAGGCGGACAGGGCAACAGGGCAGCAGATTGGTACATTCATCACGGGAGAAATAGATCATGTCACGGCCGTCTGTTCTGCGGAGGCCTATCTGCTGCTCCTGTGGGCCTACAGACGTGCACTACATCAAACCCAACTGTAGGAAATGAGGCCTTCATGACAAGTAATAGGTTTTACTGAGTGGATGATGAGCATGTCTAAAGTATTTCAGGACATTCTCAGCTCTGATGGCACACTTTTTTACTTTCTTGCAGAAAAACACAAAGTTCCTCGTGCTCGTGAGCAGTTATCAAAGTTGTCAGGAAAGCTCGACTACGCTCAACGAGTTATCTGTGGCTTTGAAGGAAGGCTGAAAAGTTTGGTGGTGCACGTGTTGGAGCATTCTAAGTAATTCCCATTTTAATCTGACTTTTCTGTCTTTTGAAATGTATTCTCTCGGTTTTCATTTAAGCAAAACAAAACCTATCAGCGTTCTCTAATCAAAGTCCATTATACGGAGGGGAATGGCACTGCGCTCGTCTCAGTGTTCCTACATCCTTTTGTAAAGCGCAACTGATAAATTCTCTTTTTGTAACCTCTGCAGGGTTCAGTGGCCACATTCAATGACTGTGAGAGAGAAAGAGACAGGGAGAGGAAGAGCGACAGGCAATCATTTCTCTGTGCGAGCGGCAGAGCGGGTAGGCGAGCAGATGAAAGCCCATTTTCCTCTGATTAAGTCCTCTGAAAATATTCCATTTGTCAGTGCCACAGCAGCTGAGACAGGCCCTGGCCTGCACAGCCAGCCGACTGTATCTGTTGACTATGTAGCTGCCGTGATTTACATCGCTCACTGACAACATCATCATTTCCTCCTTTAATGTCCTCCTTCACTTCTGTCTATACCTCCATCCCATCCCTCTATCCCTCCCCTTGTCCCGCCACCTTGGCCACCGCTTTCCCTCCTTCGTTCGCGCCCCCCCCCATCCCATCGGCAGTGCTTAGCGCCTGCCGCCCCCTCTGCCCCCTTAACAGCCTATTTTTGTTTGATCTGCCCCCATTGCAAGGTTGACTGCTACCAAAGAGGGGAGAGCAAAGAGGGACCTGCCTCTGTCTCTGTCATAGTCATTTTCAATGTCATAAATTTCAATTTCCAATCTTTCTGCTCCCCCCGCCCTCCTCCTCCCCCCTCTCATGGCATACCCATCATGGGAATTTGTCAATTCTGTTTCTCTCTGTCTTTTCTCTCTCATTCATTCTGACTCCCTCTCTCCAAACACCTATTGGCTATTATCCTGTCTCATGTCTTCCCCAGACTTCTGCCACACAGAATGCAATTTTCTCCCAGCCGCATCTGTGATGAGATCCAAATGAAAGATCATTAATATTTTGTTCAAAAAGAAATGGAGTTGTGTCTCCTATTTTAAATATTGCCATTTTCCCTCCCTGTGCTCGCCTGCCGCTGAGGTGCTCTTCTCCACCTCCAACACATAAGGGCGATGCAGATGATCACTTTTTCTTTTTTTCTTTTTTTTTACTCTGCACCCTCTTTCCCAGCTGATGATTGCATATGTGAGCATGTGTGTGAGTGTGAGCATGTGTGTGTGTGTATCCCTCTGTAAAAGCTGCAGGAAACCCGACAGGCATAACAAAGGTATTTGCTCTTTGTCTCTCAGAAGGTCTTTAACTTGGAGACACTGACAGGAGCAAATGAAGCAGCTGTGATTGTTGCTGTGTGAGAAAAGATGGAGTGGCACCATTAGCAGTGACTGGGGTACATCTTCTTGACAGACTGTAGTGTAAAAAGGAAGAAGGGGTGGAATAAACACTTTAAGATTTTTTGAAGGTGCTCGTGAACAGCAGAGACTTTTTTTTAGTTACTTAACTGAAACTAAAATGATTAACTTACACAGAGAGCTTCAGATTAGATCGTGATTACTTTTTGTTGCGAAGCAATTGTAAGCTTTTCTTAAGAGTTCATTTCTGTGCTGCGAAAGTTTGCACTGCTTTTGCCCAAGGACTCCAAAATCAGTTCAGGAGGTGTAATATTTCTAATCTTACTTCCTGTTTAGTATTTATTCTCCCACATATGAAATTTGGGTTGCAGCAAGTCAAGAACGGCTGATTCTTTAGAATCTTATGTTACAGATTTATAGTGAATATCTGTCTTAGAGTTTTCCTCATAAAAACAATTTCATAAACAGCAGTTCAATTTAGCTCAATTTTTGTTAAAAGCACCAGCTCTCGTCTAGGTATTTATCTCAAGGTGCTTTCTGTTGTCTATAACCCAACAGTGTTATAGACAAAAAGTCAACAATACAGTGATCATCTTTGAGCAGTTAGATGGGAAAAATCGCTTATGATAGGAAGAAACAGAGAGCGGAAAGAGACAAAACAGAAAAGCAAGGACAACAAACAAGGCAAAGGCCAAACTACCAGTGACATGGCAGGACTACAATATAGGAAAGGGATTGTTGACCACATTAGTAAATATAATATTGCAAATAAACTAAATATTGGAAACGCTCATTTGTTAACACTTGAATGTACAGACGAGGCTCATGAGTTATTTCATGATAAAGTTAAGTTGTTAACTTTCTACTAAATTTTGAATTACAGGATTTAACTAAATTAAGTTTTGAGGTTTTACTCATTTTTGCACATTATTTAGATCATTTCATTACAGACTGTGAAGGTAAAATATGTTTTATATATTTTAGAAATTTTAATCTATTGTCCACATCTGCCTATAGCCTCACCTCTCGTCCATCACTCACACTGCTGCGCCTTGCAGGTAATTTATGCTTTAGCGGGACAATGCCATAGTGACATCATAATTGCAAACCCATCTGAATCCTTACCACGTAACCTGCATGTACTGCCCTCAAAACTTAACTCCACATGGTATCTTTTGCCATTTGCCTGTTCATTCCTCCTGTGCATGTCCAGCTGTTTTTTGTTTAGTTTTTTTGCCAAAGTCTTTGAATTCATTAGTGATTGCATAACAACCAGTGTCTATGAGGAAGAAGAATTATAGCATCAATACTCACACAAATTTCAGTAAATTCCTAGAAGGAGCCACTTGCCTAGGTTATGTCCTAGGCCTACAAAGACTCCCTGCAGAAGTCTAAATCTCCTCCGCTCTACTCTTCAGGCCTGAAACCGGTTTGATTTGGCTGCGCTGTTTCTGGTTTCAAGCTACTTCTCGCAGTCACAAACCCAGTTCTGTAATCCGCTTTTCCATGGCTTATTTTTCCATCCATGAACCAGCAAACCTGCAATAATTATTTACCTTTTATCTAACTAGAGTCCATTAGCCTTTATATTAATGATAACAGGTGGCTAACGTGGCTGTTGTGTATTTGTGAATAGTAAACTGCTAATGGCAACATATTATGCTAGCATGGCTAAAGATGCTAACTTCAGGGGATTTTTGAAACGTCCTACTACTCTTTGGGTGAAGATCTTTTTCTTATGTTCTCAAAACTCCATAAAGATTCACTACGGTAATCTTCATTTCCACTTGTAATTATTTAATATTTAAGGTTAGGGCTGCATGATTATGACCAAAATGCTGATCATGATTATTTTAGTCAGCATTGAGATCACCATTATTTGTCCTGATTGTTCATTGAATTTACTGGCAACAATGTTTTTTTTATCGCATTTTCATGTAAAGTAAACACTACTTTCACATGTGTATGAATTGCTGCATCAAAACAAAATTGGTTCTCATTATTCACCTAAATTCAGTGAATCACTTTTAAAAAGCGGAACTAGAAGCTAAAACAAAATTACATCGACAGGACTCTGATTTCACCTTTAAATTGTTGCTACATTCATATAATGTGCTAATTACACATTATATTTGCCGACAAATAATATAAAGTCTCTCTGATCATTGCACCTGCATGGTGGCTATAAATAAAATTTGAAGCAAAGTATTCGACAGCTGTGAAATCCTTTCCCCCAAGAATGCACCAGGGGATAACATTTACTTTGACCGAGTATTTCACGTTTTTTTGGAAATCTTTGTTACTCCCCAGGACAAAGATACAACTGCCTTGGTGACTTCAGCATATCTTTGTGCGCTGTATTGTGCAGCCACCAGAAGAGGGATACACTGTGGTCACTGCATGGTCACCAACAATACTCTGGTCGGCTGTTGTGTTTAAGTTATGCTCAGTTGTTACTAAGGAGCTCAAATTTTCCCAAGCAAATACCGCCCACAGCAGCCTAAACCACAGATAGAACACAGGGTGGTTACATGCTTTCATGTCGTTTACTCTAAATTCTGATCCTACCATCTGATCTTTGCAATTAAACTTAAGACCCATTAGACCAGGCAACATTTGTCCAATCGGCCATTGTCCAATATTGGTGAGTCAGTGTCAATTGGGGCCTCAGTTTTCTGTTCTTAGCTGAAAGGAGTGGAACCCAGTGTGGTCTGCTGTAGCCCATCTGCTTCAAGGTTTAAAGTACTGTGAATTCAGAGTTGTTCTTCTGCAGTTGTAACAAAAGATCATATGAGTTGCTGTTGCCTTTCTAACACCTCAAACGAGTCTGGCTATTCTCCTCTGACAGCTGACATCAACAAGGCCTGCAGAAAATTCCACGCACTGGATATTTTGTCTTTTTCAGACCATTCTCTGTGAATTCTAGAGATGGTTGTGTAGAAAAATCCCAGTAGTTTCAGCAGTTTCTGAAATACTCAGACAAGCCTGTATGTAACTAACACCCATGCCACATTCAAAGTCTCTTAAATCACCATTCTTCCCCCTTCTGCTCAGTTTGAACTTCAGCAGGTCATCTCAACCATGCTGCAATGTGATTGGCTGAGTAGACACAAGTAGACGTAAATGAACAGTTGTAAAGGTGGTTAGTAAAAGTGTTATTAGAGTCTAATGTAACACTAAAGTTCAGTTAGCTAACACAGTGAAAATATTTTTACACAGATCAGTAGATACTTGAAAAGAGTCACTATCTTTGCCAAATTGCATTGCACAGCATTCAGCATCAAAGTCTTTGAGTTAAAAAAAAAAACATTGAAGGACCTCAAGCTTTCTGAGCGCACAAGACCGCAAAGACAAACAGATTTCCTTTTCTGAATAGCTGTCTCTGCAGTGCGACTGCGTGACTTCAGCTTCAGATGCCTTTAAAGACAAGTTTAATGGGGCTTTTAAAGACAAGAGACTACAAATTAATAAGCAAAGAATACACATGATTTCAAAGACAGAGAGGTGGCTTTAATGGGGAATGTGCACCAGAGGAAAAAAAGGGAACCAATAAAGTTGTGAAATGTAATTTGGAAATTAATCAGCATTCATTAGCCCACGGGGCCTTTTCTCCAAGTCTCTTTCTCTCCCCATCTCTCCGTCTTTCGGTCGCTTAATGGTCCTTCTCTTATCGAGGCATCATGGGTAGCCCGCTCACTGCTCACCCAAGCGTTGCCCATTTGCCTGCTGTCTCGCCAGCTCGCTCTCTAACCAAACTTTACCTCCTACCTGACACCTCCCTCCCTCCCCTCGCTCATTAGCATTCCATTAGCATTTCATTTGCATGATTTCAATCAGGATTCAATTCACTCCGCTCTTTTTCTGACACTCTTGTTTTCCTTCTCATTCCTTAGCACTTATGACAAGTTCTCGATTTGTGCTGTGAGTTGTCCTCCTGAACTTTTACTTTTCGTGATTTTGTCTCATAGTCACTTTAAAGATCCATTAGGTTGGGTTTTTAGACATAAAATTATATAACCATGACATTACTTTTATTCTCACCGTTTGTTTGCAAGACAGTGGTGAAACTCTCAGGGAGTAGAATAGATCACTAGAAGGACAAATCTTCTCTACTGTACTGTATTATGACAATGTCAGTAGTCTCACTTTGAATGGAGTTGAATTCATTTCGATCTCTTGGCTGGAAAGACACAGTAATTAGCCAGTTGAGCAGAGCGGGGCGAGGTCAGGCTCAGGCAATTAAGAAAGTGACAGCCCATCCAGCTCGGTGACAGGCCGAAGCCTCACACGCAGGCGCATTCACAGAAATACAAATGTATGCACAATACAGCGTCAGTATCCATGTGATGGCCTGCTTTTAAGAAAGCCTCCCACAAGCAGCCTAATTAATACAAAGTCACTGGCTCTTCTGTCCGTCTCTGAAAGAAGAGTGAAACAAATGTGAAAGCAGGCAATTCACACTGACCACTAATGAGGATCAGTTTTATCATTTTTAGTTATTGCTCAGAACTTCTAAAACAATATCTCTGTCTCACATTTAAATCTGGAAAGAGCAGCGTGAATGTCCAGATGATGGTTCACTGCTTTGGCTCACTGACTTAATGGCTTATGTTATTAATTAAGGTTCCATGTACCTGTATTTTCGATGAAAATGCCTTGGAGTCTTTATCTGTATCCATACAATGTCATTTTTAAAACTGGAAAAATAAATAAATAAATAAATAAATACAGCAACATTTTTATTGTGCTCATGTTAAAACTCAGTTGGTTTCTTCGCCCATAATGCGAATCAAAAATGTGAAAGAGACCATAAAATGAGATGATGATGACTATAGATGACTATTTTCCTTCTAAAGCTATGGCGTCACTTTGCAGCAAGCTGTTCAAAGGATTAAATCCAGTCTGGAGCCTTTCTATGTGGAGTTTGTATGTTGTATGGCTTCCTCCCACAGTCAAAATGCAATCATAAATGGTTGTTTGTCTCTATGTGTCACTGCCTTCTTTTGTTGGAATTAAAGGAGTTGCCCCCTACTGGCCAGTAGAAAAAATGCAAGGTTAAGAAGCTCCATAATAGCTTCACTTTTAGAACTGGAAGTTATGTCCATCTTCTACACATG
>NW_024582627.1:266084-324453 GCF_018398535.1 Haplochromis burtoni
TGTGTGTGTGTGTGTGTGTGTGTGTGTGTGTGTGTGTGTGTGTGTGTGTGTGTGTGTGTGCACGTGTACGTAAGACATTGTGAGGTGTTCTGATACAGCGTGAGGCAGTTATAAATGGCCATCATTTCCCAAACCACTCTGTTCTCCATTGTGGAGCGCATGTCGCCGCGGGGTGGGAGGGAGATGATGTGTGCGTGAGAGTGTGTGTAGGAGGATGTAAGGGTGTGTGAGGGGGTAATAGAGGAAGTGACGGGGCTGATAGTCCCAGAGGAAAACTGTGAGTGCGGAGAATAGCAGAGATGTACCACCGTGCAGTGTGGAAACTCGTACTGAAATCAGTGTGTGCAGAGGAAGAGACATTCGTCTACAGCATCATGAGAGGCAGAATACACATTCAGAGTCAGGACTTTTGTATCGATGTTAGGAAATACTAGAGACCCAATTTATTACAGGTCCTTTTAAGAAACTGCATTTTTATTGCGTCTATTAACCCTAAATTTCTGTTGTCCTTCAGTTTTATCCTCCTCCACAAAAGTATAAAAACCAAGGAGTTCTCCACACTATGATGCTGATACTGAAAAACATTGCCATCTCTAACAAAAACCCTACATCACCATCACCAACTCCTTGTGCGATAGTCCCAGGATTGTGTGGATTTGAGTTTTGGATTCCCTTTAACCTAAAAAAGATTTAATTCTGGTGAAGTTATGATTTATATTATAATTGTCAGACAGTATTCAGTATGCCTCTTTTGGTTACTTACTGTTTTACTGTTAGAGCAGGTCATCTGCTGGCAGGAAGGTCAGTGGATTGATGCCTGACAGCATGTCCACATGCTGAAGTATCCTTGGGAAAGATACTGCACTCAGAGTTGCTCCTGATGTTTCCAACATACTGTGAGTGTGTGCGTGTGTGTGTGTGAATGTTAGGAAGCACTTAGGTATTGATTTTGACTTGCAGTACAAAACACTTTGAGTGTTCAAATGGAGAAAAAGGTACTATATAAATACCAGAACATTTACTTAGAAAATTCGTTTTTAGTTCTGTCTCATGCAAATTTTACATTCTATTTAACTCTTTGGTTATTGCCCGCCTCACCCAAATGTAATCTCCTGCGTTAATTACATGTAATATTATTTACAATATGCATAGCAAACACACTGTGTGGTTGCTATGTTTGTTGAGTTTCCCTTTATGCTCGCTCTTTGCCTTCGGTGGGGCTATAGCTAGACGCAGCCACAACTTGTTCTGGTGTTGTGCTCAAAAATTAAATAAACAACAAAGCAAGCCCACTTTAATCCCTGATTATGGCTCACGGTTTTCTCTCTTTCATCTCTTTTAAACAACATCTCCTGGCGATTAATACAGGAACAGGACTGGCTTTTCCCTTCAGGCTCAAATTGGGGTTTTTTTGCTTGAAAGTGACATGAAATGACTCCAAAAAAAAAATCATTTAAGCAAAACTAACGAGCCTGTTTTGAAAATGTAGAAAGTGCAGATATTTGTTTAAAAATGTTCGGAGTAAAGGTAAAAAGTTTTCCGAAAAATAAATACTAAAGTAAAGTATAGATATCTGAAAATTCTACTTAAGTACAGTAACAAAGTATCTGTACTTCGTTACTTCCCACCTCTGCAAATAACAAGCTGTAACATATAATAAATTCAATTCAATTCAATTTTATTTATATAGCGCCAAATCACAACATAAGTCGCCTCAAGGCGCTTCATAAAGCATTGAATATAAGCTAAAATGTCTTTGTGAGAGTAATAAACTAATAAACTGTCTCCTGAGTATGTCATTTAAATGCAAAGCACTGTATTTTTGGTGTATTCTTGTGTTTTTGTGAAGGTTGTGTTGCTGTGTTTAGATTTTTCTGGACTTGGTGTTAATGGTTCATATCAAGCGTTACCCTCATAACAGTCTTTGCAGAGGCCAGTCGTTCGGTGCTAAACATTAGCGTATAACTGTCTTTTGTTTTATTCTTATATCCCTCTTTTCTATTTCACTGGGAACTCTCTCCAGCTTTAACACACACTCTCCATCTTAACTCGTTCTTGTAACTTAAGAATCTTTTGTTAATGGTAATTTGTTTTGGCAGCCAGAAAGTTTAGGATTTAAAACCGTTAATGACATTTGGCTCTGCTTGCCCGTTTTGAGTTTATATCATCCTCTTTTCTTTTCTTGTCTTTTCAATTTTCAGTTTCCTTACACAGTGAGTCCAACTATTGTGATTAAATTGGTCTATCGAAAGCAACTTTAGGAAAGATAATAGTTGCACACAGTCAGTCTACGGATATAATTATTTTATAGTGAGTGTCTTCAGCTAAAGTGCGACAGTTCAGTGAAATCTTCTCGTCTTTGCTCAGTGCTGCAGTTTACTTTCTTCCATTTCACAGCTGAGTGTCTAATCTTTCCTTACTGGTGCTGTATGTAAAATGCAAACGAGCAGAAGCCATAGTGATTCCTGCTAAGGTTACTGCTTAAGTGCTCGCTGCTGGATTTACCAGCACGCAAACCATCCCTTTACACTGTGGCTACTGTAATCTGCAATAAAGGTTTCTTCCTGTAAAAAATGTATATATATGAATAGAAGCTTTAAATTTTAGTTTTAAATTCCTGTAAATCTGTATCTTTGAAAGCATAATTGTTCATGCTGACCTCTCAAGCTCTCAGCATTTTTGTGATTCGGTTTCATCTCACAGTTACAGTTGTGCATCTTTAATTAAAGTTTATTCAAACCAGCCTTAAAATGAAAGCTGCCTTGACTTGAGTATTTGCTTTAGCTGTTTAGATCACTGTGGCACACGGATGTATCTAAAACTTAACAACAATCACTGAGAACCACATAGCACGTTCACAAAAATCAAAGTCTAAGTGACATTTGGCTTTGCTTGCCCATTTTGAGCTTATATCATCCTCTTTTCTTTTCTCGCCTCAAAGCAACAAACTAAACACAAATGTTTTTTTTTAATTGAGCACATCACTACTAAATTCAATTTAAAAATATATATGTAGTGTATCATTGTACAGTGTTCAGTTGTAAAGGTTGAATACTGTATTTTTTCTCTATTCTTACAGCAATTTGTTACAGTGTGTGATCAGCGCACCTTTCCTCTTGTTCTCAAAAATATTAGATCCCAGCAGCACTCGATCTTACCCTCTCCCCTCTAAAAAAGGTTAGCAATTAAATGGCAAAAACAGCAGGGGACACTGTGTGTGTACACCTATTTCAGTACATTACAAATGTCTTCCACTTATTTCAACCGGGGGCCCGATATGGTTCTGATACAAGAGACAAGTGAGGAAAAGAGAGGGTCACTTATGGAGGGGAAATAGCTGGTGTTTGACAGGAGGCCTTTCTAAATCCCACACTCATCCATCATAAGTGGCATTTGTGTACTCTGAAGGCCTGATAATAGCCTTTTGCATTTTCACACTGCGCTTTGCCTTTTGGATTTGATCGGGGAGAGAGGGAATGGATGGAAATAGGTGAGGAGGGTGGAATGGGACACACACACACACACACACACACACACACACACACATATAGCAGTTTCATTCGTTCTCTTTATTTTCCAGCCCTCATCATCCCGCTCTCACTCCTTCAAGGCTGCTTCTCCTCTCTTCCCTTCTACATTTTAGGAAAATCACTCTGAATTGGAAAAGGGACCCCGGGGCCACAGGCACAGGGTCCATGTTTCTTTTTTTTTTCTTTCTTTCTTCTTTGGATAATTGACTCCCGTTGCCTGGTAATTCATCGCTTGCATATGCCAGCTAATTCATCAGGAGAAGAGAAGCTGCCGACCTCACAACCTTGCAAGCCCCACAAGCCCACACACCCCGATAGCGCGCGCACACACACACACTTCATATCTTAAGAGTTTTCATATCTCACCCCACCAACACCAACACCTCCCCGCTTTTGCTAAATCGCATATATGCACACAGACAAACACATCACCACCAGGGTGTGAGTTTAGCTCCGTCCACCTCCTCCACCCGCCCCACAAGAGCCAGCAGCCTGGAATGAGAGGAGGGAGCAAGCGGCAAGTTAGTGGATGGAAAACCTGAGATGATAGATGGGGTGCATTGTGGCATTATGAATGAATTATACCTCCCAAATACCTTGAGCAGCGCAGACTGTCAGCGTGTATCTATACTAATCTGGGAGAAAATATAGCTGTTTCCACATTAAAGGGGGCCGGCAAAGAGCGAGCCACAGAATTAATTGAGCAATCAGGCCATTAGAGGGAAACATCATACTGAGCCGCGTTTCCTGATGTAGTAACATTTATCACTGCTGACCAGAAATCTGCTTTCCAGGCTGTGTTTCTTTCTTTCTTTTTTTCTCCTCTCTTCCTTTCTCTCTCGTTCCCTCTAATGTGGCCCATCTTCAAACAGATTAGGATTATTGTGACAAGACAAAGGTATCTTTTGTCTATTTCCATAGCTGTGTCAGTGGGTGCTGCATTTATCACGGCTGTCACGCAGTCTTAAGGCTTTCAGTTTGCACACCTTGTCCCATTTTTCTCCCAGTGGTGGGTCCATGTTAAATCTGCAAAAAAGTGCACGACTTGGAAATGTCCCCTGATGAATGGTAGGGTGGACTGTCAGGTACATAGCAGGATTTGTTTGCATTTTCCTCCCTGTTGAGTTTAGTTTTATGTTTATCAGGTGGATCTTAACAAAACATCGTCATGTTTTTCTGTCTTTTCTTTTTTCTTTTTTTTTTTTGCTCCTGAAACTTTGCTCGAATATCTCAACTCTGAAGATGAGATGAGATGTTATCGGTTGTGAGTGCTTAATAATGTTTAAAATACCAGATTAATAATGTATTTTCACTGTTGGAAATTTAATACAGCTGATTTCCAAAATGTTTTTTCCTATCAAACTAGGTTAGATTCATATCATCATATTTCACTGTTATATTTAACAATAAATCTCCTATTCTCATATACCATCATCAAATATGTATCATTGCCGATATTAGAAAATCATACTAGTGGTTGAAAGTACTTTTTTTAGTCTTCTTCCCAGCATTGTTTATCTAAATTTGTGGTTAGCGCTATATATGTTTAATCACTATGATATCATGTTTATGAGATAGAGCCAAGCACATGAGCTAAATTAAAATATAAACTTATTGCAAGGATACTGAACAATTTCCAGTCAGCAGATTTTACTCACGGGTTCAAAGTAGCATAGTGCGAGTTGACCCACTGTCATTTTTTACATTTCTGTGCATTTATCTGAAAGGTCTGCATATAATTAACACAGCAGAACATCCGGTTTGGAGGACCATTCAATCAAAATACTCAGCTAGTACAGTAATATGAAAACATACTGTGTTCATCTGTGATAAGGATGATGTACTCCTGGAAACTTTGAGGCGCTGCCTTGGTGATCCAACATCTGACATCTATCCCCCTCTACTGGACAAATCAGAGAACTGCACTAAGCCCAGTTCAAGCTGAGTTAGAGTTTTCACTGCTTATGTTGGTGAAATACATATATAGAATAACTTATACGTGTTTACACCATGACGCACTGTACAGGACACTGACATTAGTTTTGAGTACATTGAACTTATTGTCATGTTCCAGATACCAGTTCGATTTTATCAGAGTTTTATGATATGGTGTGCTATTTTTTCAGTCTTCTCTTGTCCAATTTTGGTGACCTTGTGCAAAATGCAGCCTCAGTTTTCTGTTTTAAGCTAACAGGAGTTGTCTTCCGCTTCTATAGTCCACCAAGGTTCAACAGAGGTTCAGAGACGCTCTTCTGCATACCTTTGCTGTAACAAGTTTCTGAGTTCCTGTTGCCATTCTCATTTCACCTCTGACATCAAAAAGGTATTTTCACCAAGAGAACTGCTGCTTACTGGACAGTTTCTATTTCTCACACTATTCTCTGGGAAAATCCCAGCAGATCATAAACCATCTCTAGGGTTTCTGAGATACTCAGAGCAGCCTGTCTGACACCTACAGCCATGTCACATTCAAAGTCATTTAAATAACCTTTCATCCCCATTCTGATGCTCAGGTTGAACTTCAGCAGGTTGCCTGGACCATGTCTACAGGACTAAATGCATTGAGTTGTTGCGATATGATTGGCTGATTAGATAGTTATATTAACAAGCAGTCAAACTGGTATACCTGTGTGTGACATCGGTCCCTTTTGTGGTTGATGATATCACAGGAACACTAACAGAAAATGCTTATTTGCTATATTATTGCACCTATTATGAATTTTATCTCATACTTTTAAGCATACTGCTACAAAACCATTCAAATATTTAACAATTATCAGTATGTTTACATTACAATTGCTGTGCTCTAAAGATCTGTGGTGATGATGTTGATCTGTGGTTTGACCTCTGACGTACCTTAGCACCAAAAAAGGTTGAAACCAGTATCCAAGTTAGGAGGCAGATATCAGTCACAGATATCAGATATCGTGCTTCATTCTTGGAGATGGTCTTTATGTGTAGCAGACAGTGATGGAAGAATGATAGATTTCTTCAGTATGAATTATTTATACTTTTTGACCTTCATGGCTTTGAGCCATTACACTGTAGGTCAGGAAAGCCGATTAGTTTTGTATGTTGCTGCAAATAAAACATGTTTCTAGTAGAGCTGTGCGATATTTCAAATTTTGGTTTGACCAAACCAAGTAAATACAGGGCCAGCATTGCCGATGCTTTTATTCTACAAAGGCAGCTTATGGCCGAGCAGTGTGTCATGACTGATGAGATGAGTCATTATTTATTTACACATTGAGAACATATTTTAATGACTGCTAAATCACAGGGATTTTTACTTTCTTACATAATGAGTTAATTCAACAAAACACACCTTTCAGCTTTTCATGTATTGTGAAACTGTTCCTGTCTCTGTAGTACTTTGTGTCAGCTTCTGTTGTTTAAATGTGCTATAGGCTATATATAAAATAGACATGACAATCAACACCAAAAGGTTCAGATATTTTTCAACATGCATGTGTGAAAAAATATCTCTACATATTTATATATACTGTACTTAGAAGATAGAAACAAAGAATTGATCCTAACGCTACCACTAGAATCGATCTGATATCAATACAAGCACTGGCATTGATTCTATTCATATTTGGATCGACCCCCCCACTCTTGTTTCTAGTTAAGTCTTGTTCATTGGATACACCTGATGTCTTTGTTAAGCAGTAAAGTAGCTTAACCATTTTCTTAATGTGATAAAAAAAAAAATAATTGCATCCTTAAATAAAAACAATAGGACAAGAATACATTTTTAAGCTTGATACTCCAAGCAAAACACATTTAATCATAAAGTAATCGTGGACTATGGTATGTTGAGAAATGTGCAACCTATCCGAGCTGTCACAGAGCGAAGATATTTCCACAGTAATTTTTGTCTGCAGCCACCAAGGGGCAGCATAACACCCCCTACCATCTGCAGAATGGTTTCCTTTAACTTTTTTTTTATATTTTCCATGTGTTGTCCAGGAGTAACTTGCCACTTATCACAATGCGACCACTGTTGTTTAAGCTACCCTGAATATATAACTGTCCAGGTATCAGTAAGTAAGCTATGTACACACTGGTAGACTGTACCAGTGTTGTGTGTATCCTGTATCCAAGTGTCAGAAAACTGTGTAAGCTCTTTATCCTGCTCTTGAGAAACCTGGAAATGCTCAGTGGAGGGAGAGAAACTGGGAAACTGTGGTATGAAGAAGCTATCTGATCATCCGCTGTTTGCACAGAGGTGAGTTACTGAGATGTTGAACAATCAAAACACAAGTGCATACAGGATATGGGATATGAATAGCAGCTTTCTTTTATTAATGTAAAGTCTGTATTCAGGATAACAGCAAGGCCAAGATAAGGCTCAAAAAAGTAGATGCTGGTCAGGAACATTTACATGAAACTAGGAATAAAAATGCATTCAGGTAAAATAGTTTTATTTATTTAGGAAATAGATTTTAAACTACACTAACCAACAACAGAATACAAAATCACACCAAATTACCCTACTTTAAGTAGCTAATATTGCTAATTCTATCCACAAGATACTTTAACTTTAGCCACAGACAGGAATGATCTATTGTGTCATTCAGTGGTGCGTTTGGATAACCTCAGTCTCTCTCTGAATGTGCTCCTGTGACAGGCCAGCACATCATGTTATGTCATTATATTATATTTAGCTTTATTCAGTGACTAATGGTTTTACTGGGACAGAAAAGAGAAGACTTCCAAATATACTAACTTTGAGAATTCGAAGTATTTATACAGCGCTTTATAAAACTCAATATGACAATTAAAAGACGAATATTAGAACCATATTCAAACAGAATAAAAATTAAAAAACATAAATAACAAAGGAAAATTACAACAGAAGGCCTGATTAAACAGAAAGATTTAGCCTACACTGTAAAGTCTAATTAGTTCCCAGAACTTTAAAAAAAATTACATAAACTCATTTCCTGAAAAAAACTAAGTAAAGCGTACTTAAGAGTAAGTTAGGATAACTTATTTATTGTGAGTACACAGTACTAAAAATCACTTTTCTGAGTGAGCAATACTTAATGTTTTATCTACTGACATAAACATTTCTTAATGGGTTAACTTAATCACATTACATTATCATCCTTGAGCTTAAGCAATTTCTAGTGCAACACTTAATCAATGTAAACACAGTGTGTAAGTATGATTACAAAATAATAATTAAAAACATTTCTTTTGAGGCAATGAAAAATCAGCCCAACTTTTATCTTCAGATGCAATAAAGTATATCAGCCAATATGCTGGATACTGTTCTAGTGAACAGAAGCCTCCCATAAATTTGTATTGCAAGTTACATCATTGATATAATCAATATAAAATGTATTTATTGTTCAGCAACAACTGCAGTCTCAAGGAGGCTCAAACAGCGTATCTGTTTTGCATTCAGACCCAGAAGCTTGGTATGTTGTAATATTTTTGAGGATGTTTTAGGCATTACTCCCTGAATGACTGTCATGGATTTGGGTGATCTAAATGTAGGTGCAGCAGAAAGTCTTTAACATTGCCCCAACTTTCTTAATTTGAGAAGCAGTTGATGTGGTTTGGAGATCCAATAACCTTCACCCTGCAGGTGACCATCCTCACTGACTGCACCATCTATGAAGGAGAGCTCATCTCTCCTGCTGCAAGGAAACAACTATATTCTTTAGAACACCAACTTGTATTTGCTCTTCTTAAAACTTTTTTATACATTTGCTATAAAACAGACCTCAAGACAGACAATCAAGCTACATTATTACACTGTTACCAAAAACTGTACATGTGATATAAACAATTATGTCATCCACCCATCCATTTTCTTCCACTTATCGGCGGCCGGGTCACAGGGGCAGCAGGGACTCCTCCTGGTGGTACATGCCTGGAACGTCTCACCTGGGAGACGCCTAAAGTTAGAAGCCTGAACCCCCCAACTGGCTCCTTTTGATGAGTAGCAGTTCTAGTCTGAGCCCTTCTTGAATGATTGAACTTCTCACCCTCTCTCTAAGGGAGAGGCCAGCCACCCTTTGGAGTGGCTCTCCGCTCAATTGTGAACAAGACCCTGAGATACCTAAACTCCTCCACCTGGAGCAGCAACGATGCTCAGGTGGAGCATCGTTGCTGCTCCTAAATATCAACATCATTAAAATAAGTGACACTGAAGATTACAAATATATTGAAAAACCAATGGAAAAGCTAAATTATTTTATTTTCAACTATAATACAAACCCAGATTTTAAACATTTAACAGGATATTAATCTGGTTTAAGGGTTTCTTACATTTGGCTTTAAATTTCACAACAAAACTTGTATCTGAATACAATTTTTAATAAAAATAAATACTACTGTTGTTGGTTTGGAAAAGTGATGTAAAGGTGAGCTTAGCTACTACTAGCTTACTACATTTAACTACATTTAACCAACCAAAGTTTCTCTCTAATTACATTTTAAATAATAGTGGTCATAGTAAGGTTACACTGACAATCATCTCTTTCCCATATACAATTAGTCCAAAATGCTGCAGCCAGATTACTGACTGGAACGAAAAAGAGAGATCTGTGTTAGGAGCCATATTTGTGTGTAAAGCCTTTAAAAAGTCTTGCAGCTGTATATGTAGTATGCTGTGGCCATATATTCCCTCAAGACCATTAAGGTCTGCTTCTAAGTCACTTCTGATCACCCTGTGGTCATAGCTTATTTCAAAACTCTGGAATGACATCAGTTCTCTGTCAAGATATATGAGAAACTGATGTCTGGAACTGTGATTGGAGGATTGGTTGCTTTCAGGTTATTTCATGTAAACATTGTGAAAGTGTGTGGCATAAACCCATTTATACTATTTTGTTTTACTGTAAAGCACTTTAGTTTTAAATTTGCTTTAGAAAAATAAATATACCTACTTACTTTTAAACTGCTGTAATATCTCAAATATTGGGAAAATTGTAGGCAACCAAATCTTATTTATTATTTTATTTTATTTTTATTTTATTTAGTTATTTATTTATTTACTTTTGTCTCTCCATGATAAAAGAAAATTCTTACTTTGGAATCAAAGCTTAAATCTAAATGAAACAGGAAGGGATGAGCAGTGCTGTTTTGTAAAGGAACCGTTGCTTTAGTAGCTCAGGTGATGTAAGTGGGTCACAAGAGTCTTGCCTCCACTCGCTGGTCTTTCTCGCGCCAGTCCTTTTTAGATCTCGCGCGCGGTTTCGGTGTATTTTCGCACGCTCTACTGTCGACCAATCAGAGGGCAGCATTCCTAAGCGGCGTCCCGTTGCCATGCAGTTGTCCTGATGTCCGCTGTGTCCTGTCCGGGAGTGAGGGTGAGTTCTGCAGCAGATTTTTCACACTTTATTTCATTAAACACTCGCTTTCAGTGATGAAGTTTCAAACATTTCGTGTTGTTTCGTGTCGGGCTGCTCTAACGTTGCTTTACGTCATTGTATCATCATAAAATCATACCTGTGCTGGACAAGGTTTGGCTTCAGTAGTGGGTCACCGGCAACATTAAGGCTAAAGCTTTGTACATACACACATACATAGCTGCAGGCAGGTTAGTGAGGAAATATGAGTGAATAGTAGTTTTGTGTAACTGTTGGGAGGTCAGCAGACAGCTACAGTTGCGGTAGTAACCCGACAAGAGACAGACACGCCTGCTGTCCTATGTGTCCAATCCCACAGCAGGAGAATTAGCATACCACCAATGGAGAGAGCCGGGCTTTCTCTCGGACTCTTATAATGTGAAGTTGCCAGATTTATCTCTCAGTTGCAGCACAGTGGAGTAAAGATAAAAAAAAAAGTGTGTCAAGTCGAGAAGACACTAGGATACCTCACCAGCACTGTACTGTTTGCGCTAAAGGTGGATTTGGATTTTATGTACAACATGACATTTGAGGAACTAAATGCGGATTATTCTCAGGAAAGGTAAATAATTTGGATTATTTGTATTTTAAAGCTTGCTGTGGTTTATGTGCAGCTAATCGCATGCATTAATTAGATAAGTGCACGATAAAGATAAATCCAGGTTTGTGGGGGGGTTTGCCTGTAGCTGCTGTGTGGACGGTGTTTCCCAGCGAGCTGTCGGTGCTACAGTCCGGTGTCTTTTCAGTTAACCGCTCCGGTCGCGAGCCCCGGTCTCCACTTAGCTAACGTAGCTGCTGCTGTGTGCTTTTAGGTGACCGAAAAACACCAGATTTCTCACTAGAGAGCTAATTAAAGCTAGTCAAAGGGACTCAAACCGCAAAACTGACAAGAGTTAGCTTGTTTTTTATTTTTAGTGGTTAAACAAACCTTGCACGGCTGTCAGTTGTGCTCGAAGTCAGGGAATACCGGCTGGTTAGCTAGGAGTCCGATTAGCTAACGCTACCCAGACAGAGTACGGTGGGGGTTTTCCTTGGGTTTATGTGTGTGTGTTAAAACTGCTGTTGCAACGTTTGTTAAAGTGAAACTGTGTGTTGCAGAATGGACACGGTGGCCAAAGCTTTGGAGGAAGTCCTCACCTCTGCGCTGCCACAGGGAGGCATTACAGTCGGCGTCTACGAGGCTGCCAAGTCGCTCAATGTGTAAGTGCAACGTATGTCCTGAAGTTTGCAACAAGTTGCCCCTGTGTGAAAGCAGCCCATGCAGCATGTACATGCATGACCTCATAGACTAACAGCGCCTCTCTCTCTTTCCCGCAGAGACCCTGATAATGTGGTTCTGTGCGTCCTGGCTGCAGATGAAGAGGACGTTAAAGACGTGGCCCTGCAGATCCACTTTACTCTCATTCAGGCTTTTTGCTGCGAGAATGACATCAACATCCTGAAAGTCAATAACACCAGGCGCCTGGCACAAATATTGGGTGGTGGGGGAGGTGGAAAACAGAGCGGGGGCGAACCTTTGGACCTCCACTGTGTCCTTGTCACTGTAAGTGTCTCTTCCTCTATGTGGTTTTATAGCTAAAACCATAAGAATTTTGTGCACATGCCTGAAACTCTTACTCACATGGGAAACATGTCAGTACTTGTTCTTGTGAATTTAGTAAACATGAATATGACTCCTCCCTCATGACTTCTGAGGAATCACGGTGGAGGAAAATACCTTGAATCTACCAGCACATACAGGAACTATCTGTACTTTGAAGTAAACAAATGAACAGGCATTTACATACTTTTGTTTATATGTATTTTTAGAGCCCACATTCTACATCATGGAAGGACCCAGCTCTGAGCAAACTGAGCAGATTCTGCAGAGAGAGCCGCTGCATGGACCAGTGGGTACCCATCATCAACTTGCCTGAACGATGAACTTTAACCAGCGACAAAAATGTGTCCAGAGACGAATTTTATCTGCACACAAAGAGAGGCGTGAACCCTGATGGACACAGATTACCATCCAAAGATCAAATTCCAAAGCACTGCTGATTTGGGGGGGAAGAAAATACCTGGAAGAAAAGAGGGGGGAAAAAAACCTTGCTCTCTGTATGAGATGATGTATTTAAAGGATGAGGAGGGGGAAAAAAGCAGGAGTTGGATTTTCACAGGACTGTTTGGAGTTGCATCTGTCAGCCTTGGCAATCGAGATGAGACGGCGAGGTTCTTGTATCATCACACAGTGGAAATGGCATGCTTTTTTTTTTTTCCTTCTTCTTTTCTTTCTTTAAATGTGACACTGGCTGGACACAGTACAGACGGATACTATCATGTGTTTGTTTGGTAAAGGACTCTGTGACGGAGAAGTCAGAAAAGTGTGGGGAAACCAGAACGTGGAGCCGTTGAGTGGACCAAGGCCTCGGCCTCTCTCTGCAGAAACAAAGCACTCGTTGAAACACTGGACCTACTGCAGTTTCACTTGTTTGATTAAAAACTGTTAATGTTCACTTTGCTGTTGTGATAATTTATATTTAAAAAAGAGAGAAAAAAGGGAAGGGCTACACATCCAGTGAAGACATTTTGTGTATCTAGTGTTTCTAATACCAGCTGGCTTCTTGCCACAAGTGAAATAGTTCTTTTGTTACAATTTAAATTATTTCTAATTATATTTAAGTGTATTTATGTTTCTTTTTTCCTTTTTCTTTTTTTTTTTATATATATAAAAAAATATTTGTAATATCTGAATACAAGACACTTATCTGTATTGGTGTCAATAAAAGTATTTTGTTTTTGGAACAAGAACTGCGTTTGTTGATCTCTCCTTTGCATTTCTGGAAATTTTAGCAAAGCTGAGCTGAAATGGGACCTTTAGCAAGTGGATCACATGTGGATCACAGGGGTCATGTTGGCCTCAGTGCCATCTCTGAGCTGAAGAGAACAATAATCCTCGCAGCTCTCTCTGCTCCAGCTTCTGCCTCGGTCAGCAGGACCTTGCTCATTCATCCAAACAGGTTCCCGTTTCACCAATACTCTGATTTGTTGTTGGCAGTTTGCATTTTCACTAGCTGACTTCCTCAGGAGGGGGAGGGGGGGGATCACGTACCACACCATTTTAAAAAAATTAAATAAAATATTGAGAGCTAGTGCAGGTCTCTTGAGGGTTTGCTCAGAATACTCTGGCTTCTCCCCTCAGGACCAATAATGTGCAGAGAGTCCTTACTGGAAACAGGAGTGGAAAAAAACTTGGAGCGTATTCTAAACAAGGTTTTGGCACGCAACCTCGTGCAAGATGATCTGGAGCGCTCCCGCCACCCCCTCACCCTTTCCCTTCCCAGCTATGTCACATGCAGGTGATCTCTCTGGAGTTGAGTTTCGATGATGTCACAGGGCTGGAGTCAGGCGGGCAATCCCCTTCTAAAAGTGCACAGTCATAATCACGAGAAGGGCAGAAGCCTGCCCTTGAGTTGCACAATCCAGTTCAGCCTCTGTGTGAATTATTTACTGCTGCTCAACTTGACTGACTTGCTTCTCTGTAGTCAGAATGAATTTACTAATTCTTTGCCAGTTTGGTGGGTTTTGTGCTCTACTTAAATCTCACAGTTTGAGCTGCATATAGCAGAGGACTGGACTTGAAAACAAAACCCAGTGCCTCAGTAATGCTTCAGCTGGTCTCTGTTTTTACTACATCACCCAGAAGCCTCCACTGCACTCAGAAATGCAAAGTGCACTTAAAGCCACTCCTAAGTGCTACCTAGATCAGAATGTTCCCCTGCCCTAGAAAATTTCCCACAGGTCCTGTGGTTTTAAAGTTTTAGCTGGCACCGTGTGAAAGGTCGCCCGGCTTGTGACTGCAGGAAGTGACGCTGACTGATGTAACGTGGCATCTCTGTGATGGAAAGAGAAAGGTTATTTTAAGATGTGAGCAGCGGAGGGCTGATGTAAGCCCTGTAATACCACTTTTGACTTCCTTTGAAGTTTATGCTGGATGTTTTTCCCTTTTCGTGATCGGCACCTGGTGGTCGTGTGCTACTGCAGGGAAAAGTTCACTGTTGTTTAAACACAGAGCAAAGTTCAGTTAGCTGCTGAGTCACTCTGAACATCGAATATTTGGCTTGTGCTGATGTAACCTAATATCCTGAGGCAGTAATATAATGAATTGAGATTTGAACGTACTGTGCGCTGTCAAGATCAATTATCATTTTAATAGGTGCATCTAGCCAAAAATCAGTGCTGTTTAACCCAGACTCAGAGAGGTGTTGGTTCTTCTTTATGGCTATTTAAGGCTTTTTGATTAGGCTGCGTTATACTGAGATGCTATCCTAATGGCAAACAAATTAATATCAACAAGAGGACACACCTGTCACAACAATACATATCAGCTGCACAACCGTATGAATTTGACCCGTGACACATTTATCAGCACTGTTTAAACATTGCAGGGATGTTGCACAAGACTTGATTTACTCCAGCCAGTAAAGTGCTGTCCTGCTCTAAGGATTTTGCGTCACAGGGGGACGACTATCTCCTCGAGATGAAGTGTCAGAATATAGACGGGATGGATGATTACACCCTAAGGTATTTAGGAGTTGTTTCACTAACTGTGTGGGCTCGTGGAGCTTTTAAGCTGGTAGGTGCATGACAGCCAGAGCAACAAGTGAATCGGAAAAATTAGGCCACATCTATGGAAATGGTAAATATTGATAAGGTACATTTCACCAGTCGCACCTGTCAAATTTCATGCTAGTTTGGAGTTTCGCTTATGTTTCATGAGCTCAGCTATAAGCAGTGGTGGAAACTTACATGACAGTCCCAGTTACATCGGCATGACCAGTTTAAACATGGTTTTCAAAATAAAAGCCACAGAGAGTTCTAGGAATGTAACAGATGCTTTGAAGTCTGATTTATTTTCAAAAATAAAAGCCTTCTATTTCAGTTTTCCAATGTTTTGTTATATAACTTTAAATGCCATCTCAATCCATCTTTTTTAGCGAAAAAGTTGTGCAGCTTTTATAGTATCAACAACCCCACCGTAATATTTCCAGAAATTGCATACTCTAAATCACTAAAACTAATAGATCGCATCAGGAGTTTCAGCATCATCATTTTTATTGTCACATGGGGCCCTCATGAAAGTTCCTGCAGAGTTTTACACAGCTTTGGTGTCAGTATGCTGAATCATACTGACTGAGAATGCCTATTAGTTTATAAGGGCATGCTGGGCCTTTAATCATGTTTGTATATTCTAATGTTATCATTGTGAAACTGAAGCTGTTATATAAATGAAGCCAATTAGAAGTTTCTGAAATGTTCCAAAGTAGGAGTGTTGATAACACGAATAATAAAGTCACTGACATACAAGCAGCACTAGCGTGAAAGTACTCTATTATTTGCAGCACTGTTTATGGGTGAGTTGTGCATTACATATTGTAACTTAAACAGGAAAAGTACAGATTAGCTGGCAATGGAGAGATAAACATGCAGCTGGGACTACCAGAGGAACTGAGGTGCAACTGCACTCCACACCCTCCATCATCCAGCCTCACCCTGCCCTTCCTCCCACACATCAGCACATTCCTACACACTGACACTGTAACTGCCAGGACAGATTTTCACAGTGGGGCACATGGTCAGTGAGCTACCCTGCCAGCCGCTGCCCCCCCCAAGTCCCAACTCTCACATTGCTGCACAATGACAAACTGGGATTACTGCAGTGGCCTTCAGGGGCATTCATGCCTACAGATGTCTGTAAAACATCTTTAATGGATGCTTTTACATGCCACCCTACCAACAAGTTTTTGATCTTATCATAGCTTTGTCAACTTGAAATGGGCCTGTTTTTATTTGTCATATGTGTAATGTTACAATGGCAGATGCTAACTGTAATAAGGTCAGGCTTCAGAGTCCAACGGTCATCTCAAGCACACAACCCTGGCTGTAAGTACATAAGCCTCTGACACTTTCTGTTTGTTTATGAGGGCCAGCCAATCAGAGGAAAGCCCAAAAATGTTTTATTTGTTTGTAAAAAAAAAAAAAAAGCACTATTTTCAGCTGCAAATCTGCAAAGGTACTTTAGTAGAGTCGGTTAATAAAAACATGGAGTTAGAAATGAGAACAGGTCCCCTCTAAAGTTTCCATTACAAGTCTCTATTTTTAATAGTCTGTACAATACTAACAACGCTCATGTTTCCTGCAGTGACATTTGATCTCTGAGGGACGAGCACCGTGAGAAAACAAGAGGAGAGTTTCGCCTGTGTAGCTTTTGAACAATAATAGGTGACATTGTTTTGGGTTTTTTTTTTTCCATCACTACGTGGCTGTATGTGTGAGAACTGTCACATCCAGCCCTGTATTTCTGTAGTTGTTACAATAGCTGACAATATGTCATTCCTGTATGATCTTCCCATTGTGTGGAGCAGAAAACGTAAAAAGCTCTGTACCCACCAGCTGCCATGAAACAAGGTCAGAGAGACCCAAGAGGCCACCAGCAGAGAAGAAAAACAGACTCTCAGGCTAAGCAGGCTGTGCCCCAAAATAGTTACTATCCAAGAGTGGTGGAAATCAGAGTGTTGCACTTTCTATATTTAGCTTTGCACACGGTTTTTAAACTGCCCTGGTGAGAGGCCCGAGGTCTCTTCTCTCCCAAGTAAGAAATACATACATGTCTAATGAGAGGAAGCAGCCCCAGATAACACTATGGACATGAGAGGCCAGCATCGGGTTTCTATTCTGCATAAATCTCAGCATGGATAGTAGCAAGGCTATGCAGCACGGCACGTTTTTATTGAGATATTAGTACAGTATTGGACTGTAGGAATGCTTCACTTTATTAATTTCAGTTAAGTCTTCATACAAATGTTGGAATATTAATAAAGACAGTTATCAAAATGCAGATTTTGACAATTAAATTAATCTATAAATGGTACAATAAGGCTGTTACAGAGTCACTGTGAATGGACAGAAATTAGGACATGGCAGTGGTCATCTGAATTTTTTCCTTAGGAGGCATACAGGACTCGTTTATTGCAAGTAAGAAGAACTGACAGCTTAGACAAAAATCATAAAAAATAACAATACCATTGATAGTAACACTAGATCTTGCTGATTTGAAGACCTGAAAGTACCCTTTGGAGAAGACAACAATACCAAAACTGCTGAAAAGCGGAGCACCTGGTAAGTGAAACACAATTTTAACAAGTTCTGCTCGTGACATGTAGACAAAACCCGATGGCACAATATTGTTACAAATCACTTTCATCCCACAGATAAAAATTGATAGAAACATCTTTAAAGAAAGTACTCCCAAGTTAGAATGTTCTTCATCATACAAGGCAAACATAAGTAAGGCTTTAGAGTGAAGAAGATTTGAATTAATACTATCTATTCTGTCTTTTTTTTTTCTTATTGTAAAATTCACCATAGCAGATATTTTTCTCCCAGCAAATCACAACATACAGCACATGCCAGACCGACACCCTCCATCCCCACAAACACAAAAGTGGAAAACTAGAGCAGTTTTAAGAGAGTGGTTTAAAAAAAAATGAAAAGTAAAAATAAATCAATGCACACACATTACGCCCACCTGGTGCCAAAACACTTAAAGATAATGATGTGCACGTTCACTTGACTAAGACACTTGTGATGAGCGAGCAGGCGGGGCTGACACTGAGTAAAGATCGCTAGCACGTTTTGTCGTGAGCATCCTAAAAATAACGTACCGCAGAAAGGTTTTACAAAGGACGGCTAAAACAGTCAAATTCAGACACCATTAAAAATATTTTTAATATGCAGTGTCATTGGTTTTCTTGGTCCCGAGGTTTTCATTACACAGTGTTGCTTCATGTAAATCTGAATCTGAGCACTGATTATCTTTGACCAAAGGTGTTTATATGGAATGAATATCAACATGAAGGTTCATTAAATCAGCTAAAGGAAACACTATACAAGGTAATTATACTGCAAGGAGATTTTACACTATCAGATTACAGCTGTAGTACCAGAGAGGAACAGACTGAACTGAGCTGGATGCAGATTATGCAGAAGCAGCTGGGGGCTGCTGCAGCTGGGATGGGTTGTAAAATACTTTGCGTTACTGGAATTTAACACTAAGTGTTACTGCTCCAATCCAAAATACATCACGGTAACATCTGAGCAGAACCCGCCCCTGAATTTAGTAATCCAAACCGTACAATACCGGTGGCACTTCTTTCTGAAGCTCTCACTGTTCTCCTTGGATGACACACTTTAAAGGGCAGGAGGGACACTTTGGCTGCATGAACCCATTTAAGGCAAACCAGGGAGACGAGTAACAGTCGCTGCCCACCGGAGATGACGTTGTGCACATATCAGGAAAGACCAAAATCCATCACTGAGGATTGCAAGTGCTGTTGGGACATTTCGACAAGGATATCTGCTTTGATATTACGTACTTGGAGGCAACGTTTTGTTAGTGGTTAGAGCTCAAACTGAAGAATGGGTCAATATTTTCAGTGAATAATACAGGGCTGCTGGAACAGGCACACAACACATGGTTTCTGAACACATGGTAATGATTTGATTCCAGTCCACTCCTCCAATTTCTCCCAACACAAAGAAATACAGGAACATTAATAAGCCAAAACAAACAAACAAACAAACACACAAAAGAAAAAAAACAAAACAGATAAAGGCTAGGTGACATCCACTACAATATAGTGCAGGGTTTTTTTTCCTTGAAGGGGTTGTCTGAAGCAGGGATGCCCGTAAGGAGAGGGTCATTTCTGGCGTGTTCGGTGCAGTAGTTCATAAGGTCTGCAGAGGCCTTGGATACCTGTGGAAACAATAAAAAAAATAAAAAATAAAAAAAAACATCACATATAAATGGAGAGAGCTTTTAATGGATGTCTTTGTTGCAATGCGTAAGCACACAAAGTCAATCCATTTGTAAACACAACACATATTTATGTACTGCTCAACAATTATATGTTCAAAAGCTTTGGATCTTTAGACTGGTTTTAGAGTACGGCATCACATCTATTTGAGATGAACATGTGAAATAAGGATATCCTTAAAAACTCTAAGCACCACTGTATCTAAACATGTGACCATCGTGTCTGTCTCTGCCAGGTTTGATGGAGTAAAGACTCTGAAAAAGGAATATAAATTACTAAACAAATTGTAATTTGTATTCCACAAAGTGGCTCAAATTCACGAGTTATCATCCAATGCTATTGCTTGTGTAGAAGCAACAACTTTTAAGAGAAGCAGTTGTGTGATTGGCTGGATAATCCCATGTACACATCTCACATTTGACCAAAAACAACAACTTTTCCCCACACTCCATTCATGTTATCCTGCAGAACATAAACATGTTTTTAAATGTGTATTTTATTTGTTAAGGTATCTCGTAACATTGAACATGAGCAGTTCACTACACTTTGAGCCATTAATTCTATTTTATTTTATTTATATGGTGACAAATCGTATGTAAAGAGAACATTACACCCCCCAGAGCAAGCACCCCTGGACCATATGTTGTTGGTGGAACAGATACATAACATAGAACAGGAGAGGTGGCTTGAATGAGGCACTGTACCTTTATCCTCTCAATGCTCGCCTCTATTCTCAGCTGGTTCACCGTCCGTCGGGCATGGGCGATGTTATTGGAAGGGTGAAGCTTTGAAGACATCCTGGGCGATGCAACACTGCAAGGAAGAATGGAAGACGACTGGATGAGGAGGAAGAAACACATAAAGAATGCAAATATGTTTTTGGTAAGAATGCACTGATGTAAGAAGCCAATAAAATCTAGTTTTGTTTTCAGTTCCTGCACTTCTATCGAAATGATGATTCCAGTTATTGGCACTGAACGTGTCTCAGGTGTTCATCACAAGCTATTAAATGATTTGACCTTATGTAATGCATGTAATGTGTTGCATACCAACAGCTCTATAGCACACAGACAGGCCAAACATCCACATTTCCTTTGAAATATGCAAATTTTGTTTTGCCAGTGCATACTTGCAGCAAAAGTATGTGAGCTGCACACACTCTGCTACCTAAGACAGTTAATGAAGATCAGAATATGCATGATGTGTGTGTTTGCACCAAAGGCCACAAAGAGTTCAGAGTTTTTCTGATAATCATTAACACACAGAGCGAACAAGCCCGGACATAATTCACAATCCAGCTCCGATGTCGCTCTTGTGCTCTCTTGCTTCCTTTTATTGCCACGTGTCTGTGTTTCCCATAAAAACAGACTTATTTCCTGTAACATCTTTGCATAACACACAAATGCCTTCTTGTGACACACCTTGCTTTGACCAAAACCTTTCTCAGCAGAGAACAGGAAGCCTAAAGTACAGCTTCTCAGAAGTTTGTGTCGAAAGTTTGTGCAAACTGTGACGTTTAATTTAAATTAACAAACAGTGTGCGTGAAATATATAAATCAACTTGTATGCAGTTACAAAAAGGCAATGCTTTTTCATTCAGGCCTTTTAAAAGTTGCCTTAGAGCGTATTTTTGGTTTTTACACTCTAGTTTTAGCTAAATACCTACAGGGCTCTATTTCTGCTTTGCAGAGATACCCTGGCGTTAAAGCACAATCTTTACTGATTTAGAAACATGCAAACAGAAAAATACAAACAAGTATATTATTATTACTATTACTACTGTGTTTATGTTTTGGTGCACAAATGCTCCAATTACTGCATCCGCTCTGAATGGGCACAGGATTGTGTAACGAGGCCTCGGTCACAGTAACTGTAAATGATACAGGAAGGTGCCGTAAACGAGACACACATGAACTTGCAACAGCCACAGACAGTCCTAAAGCCAGTTTTAGTCCAATGCAAACATATTGCAGAAAATGTTTATTTTGTTAGACCCTGTCTGCAGGATGTTGTCAGTCCAGACAGCGTCTGATGCTGTAGCCAAATCACACTGCTTTTCATTTCAAGAACAAAGAGCGAGGGAGGAATAAAGACAAAAAACGGAAACATGAAGGGACGGAAGAGTTCTCCTGGGAAGTGCCTGATTGGAGTTTTATTTCCATCCAATGACAAGTAAAGACTTCAAAAGAGTGAGTTTAAGAGATGACTCAAAGTGCTGAAAGGTTATTGATATCTTGTGAGACATCAAAGAGTCTTGCGTCACAATCTGAGAGGGTAGAGACATCCTCATCTTCCTCATAAAGGCGAGCCACCAAAAGGTGAAGAGGACAAAAAAATCCTTTTATCTAAACATTTTGAGTCCAAGTCTTTGTTTTTTTCTTCTTTTCAATGTGTGGAGGAATTTTGTGCAAAAGACATGCCCAGGCTTAGATTTTTTTCTTTTATTATTATACTGAAAGAAGCAAAGATTTTGTTCCTCACTTCTTGACACTAAAAATCTCCACAGGTATAAAGTTCCAGACTGCACTTTTACTTCACCTGCTCCAGATGGGCTAGCATTTTCCTGCTTCCAGATAAAATATTCTGGTATCTTGGCACTGTCAAGCAAAACCGACTGCATAGTGCAATATGCAAACACGGCCCAACAACTGCTGATCAAATACTACAAAGAAATACTGCGATAGAATGAGAAATGCAAACAAGCTTCACACGGCAGGTCTGAAGTAAAAAAAAAAAACAAAACTTGGGCTGGTCCTTTCTCTCAAAAACCTCTTCCTGCAGAGAGGCTAATCATCCATGTCTTGAGTTAAAGACTGCTATTTCAGGTTCAGCAGCAATTACACATTCTGCAAAAGAGAATAAAAGGGCTCTTAATCACAGATCAGAGGTGCAAGTAAAACCAAAGCAGATTTAAAAAGGTACCACATTTTATTTTGCTGCCAGCGTGATTCAGACAAATTAATTTAAAGGGTTTAAAGGGAGATTTATTCAGAAATTTTACCAAGTTTTTCTCTTTTCTGTATAAATGATGCTGTGCTATGTTAAGTGATCATAACTTCTCACTTTTCTATGTGCACACTGTGTCTTAAATAAGAAAACTTCCATCATTCTGCTCACAAGTATGCAGTCATTCAGGTGTGTTTTAAAGATATTTCCAGGATTGGACGTCCTAGCTAATTCACCCCAAGATCAGAAGAACTGCAAACAACCCAAGAGCTAAATCTCAAATACAAAGTCTATGTCTGAACACACCACAAGCCTTCTAAATGATGCCCTTTCGATGTACAGACTGTTGATCCTTGGCCATAATGTTTGGCCATAGTGCATGCTGTGTTTGATGAAAACCATCAGGACCAACAACTCCTCCCAGCTGTCAAGCACGGTGGTGGAGGCATAATGATTTGTGCTTGTTTTGCAGCCACAGATCCTGGGCACCTTGAGGATGACCATGAACTCCTCTGTCCATCAAAGTATTTTACAGAAAAATATGCATAACGACACAAAAGGATATCTGTGTAGTCATCCAGGTCATGGTAATCTAAGGAGCTTGGAAAGAAAAGAACAGTTCCTTAGAGCTTCTTCAGAACTGAAGAGGCTTCTCAGATGAAAGGTGAAATGTCTGCAAGAAACTTAAAGATGTCCAGTTGTTTTTCTTTTCAAGCTTCAAGATTACACAAAAGGATACAAAAAGAATTTTTCTGTAATGTTATATCTGTCTCACAGAAAAGATAGCACCCAGATTCGTTGGCCTAATGAAAGATGTCGACTATAAAAATTTGTTGACGCAGAATTTTATTGTCGACACATTAGGGCTGCACGATTAATCGTTAGAAAATCGCGATCTCGATTCATACTTATGTGCGATCTCATTTCCAAATGACAACGATTAAAAAAAAAAAAAAAAAAAAAAGACGACGACGATTGTACCGCATTTTGATCCGGGACGTACTCTGCATGAAAACAAGCGCTCACTCTTCCTGCTCAACAAATGACAAGGGCGGAGCCTTATACCACGTGATACAGAAGCTGTGCTGTGTGATGCTAAAATTAGCAGGGAAAAAACAACGGAGAGCACGTCAGGGATGACGAGAAAGTGACAGGAGAAAATCCGTCCCGGTCAACCACCCAAACATCAATAACGGGAACCTTATACAGCGCTTCCCTATACACGTCGAACTCCCGCAGGCACAAAGAAATTACGGAGGCTATCACTTATCACCTGACCAAAGATATGGCTCCCATCAACACTGTGCAAAACGAGGGATTTAGGAAAATGATCAACACCCTAGACAAACGCTACACAGTGCCGTCCCGCAACTATTTTTCTATTGTTGCACTACCTGCTCTATACACGCAGCGTCGAGCAACGGTGGAGACGGAATTTCAAGCAGTACAACATTTTGCGGCAACAACAAAACGTGAGACATTTGTTGTTTTTATGTTTATTTATTGTTTTTATGTTCAGTCTCAACTGTTACGAAGTTGATGTGCAGTTAATAAGTGCAATAAATATTTATACTGGAAAAGAAAATCGTGAGAGAATCGTGATCTCAATTCTAAGCCAAAAAAATCGTGATTCTCATTTTATGCAAAATCGTGCAACCCTACGACACATCATATCACGTAAATCTGTTTATGTAACTGCAATACACTGCAGGAAACTATGCGGGCACCTATGCGCCTATATTGTCTGCCAAGGCAGACAATATAATTCTGTTTTGTTCTGTTTCACTAGTACTAAGCCCAGGCGTGAAGATGAGTTCGTCTTTTAATGGGGCTCATGCACCTCTCAAATGGCTGAAGTCATGACAGAGAGCGACTTTTGCATTGTTATCAGCAGCTGGGAACATCATCTCAAAAATAAGAGAAAGCCCCACTGCAGAGCTTGTCCACTGCAACTGTGAATGCCTGATGAATTTATCTGTTAACATTGGTAACTTGTTATTTTGGAGTGGAAACTAAATCTTTTGGATTTAATGTGAAAATTTATTTGAACTTATGGATAGAAGCCATTTTAGTTTCCTATTTTTAGTTGTTTGTTTTTTTTTTTGTTTAAATACTACTAGCACTTTAATTTGTGTTACTTAATAAACTGATTATTTTAAAATTAATTTCCTGAGTCGTTATCTTAATTTGCTGTAGGACAAGACAACACGGTGATTCACAGGTGGAAGGAATAAGGTGGGGAAAGGTACCTGGAGCCTGGAAGAAGAGATCTGCTCACAGGAAGTGGAGATAAGAGTTGTTGAAATAATCGTTGCATAATCAAATAATCAAAGAAAAACTTGCCGATTAGTCGACTACCAAAGTAATCTTTGCTTGCAGGTCTAATACCAACCCATTGTTTAAATATTAGTTGCTGTCAGTAACCCTCAAGTGTAATAAGTATTTAGATTGAGACACTTTTAAAGCTTTGGCTCTCCACATCTGAAGCCTGGCATGTGAAGGGAACTAAAGAGACCTCCACGAATGTTATTTAAGATGAAATTAAGACAGAATTGAAAGTTTACTACTTTGTGGAGATCATTTTAATCAGCATGTGTGGTAGAAGAAAGAGGCAGGACTCCCATTGGGACTCAGAAGTGATTTCTGTAGGTAAAATGAGTCAAACAGTGCAGCCCCTGTGATGTGATGCCAGCTACCACCAGCAGCAGCCGGGCTGAAACTCTATGGGAGAGCACTGTGAGCATGAGTGTGTGGCATTAACCACCACCATGTACATACAGAAGCTGGGCAAAAAAAAATTACCTTCAAGGATCAGAAAAAGACCACCTCTTTTACAGCACAACACACATGCATACAAGCAGGCAGGACCACCTACTGCACAGAGCAGCATGGGCCCGCCACTCTGCTGTATCTTACACACACAAACCTACCCGCACACATGCCATTCATTAGCACGGTGTTCAAAGTACCAAGAACAGGGAACCATTATGAGTCAATGCTATTAACAGCAACACTCAGAGATGAAAAACTGTGTGTCTCACACTATTACTACACTGCAGCTTAAACCCAAAAAACCCTCTTAAAATCGGCTGACGAATACAAATAACATACATTAAAGGCTAAAAGAAGAGTCAGTCTGTGTGGTCTCTTCAGTGAGTGAGTATCTCGGGCTTTTTAGATTGGAGCAGCTTTTGTAATAAAGTAACACTGCTTTAGGGCTTAAGTATTGACAGCTGTACTTCACACTTTAACTGACATAAGGTGATGAGAGGCAGGCAAGGATCAGCCTTTTACGCATGGAAAGCTCTACATCTAGTTGACCCAAAAATGACAGATTGGTAATTGCAGACTGCGTTCTTCTGCAGATACACCAACTGGTACTGTCTTCGGTAAATGATCGGTAGGACCTTTTCAGAATGGGTGTTATTATTTGGGTTGTGGAGGAGCTGGAGGAAAAAATGTCACAGTAACCTAAATGCTCCAAAAGCTTGGATTATCTCACTCCTGCGCGCATGCAAATTTGATGCAAAAAACGAGTGCTCACAAAAAGAAACTCTAAATAAAATCCGGACATAAAAATACAGAGCTAAGCAAACCCATGTAGGCCAGGCCATCTGAGCATGGAGTTTATAGCATAGCGGTGAGAATATAGTAAAAGACTTGGAGGCAACTATGTCTTTGATGATTGAGAATGGATGTTTGTAGTGAAGGCTTTTGAGGTCCTTTTAAAGTCAGAATCCTTTAAATTTTTATCAAAGCAAGCTCAGCTTTCTGACGCCACTCCTGCAGCCACAGTGATCCATTCACTTTACACTGAGCAGTTGCAGTTACTGAATGTAGTTGTTTTACCATGGGCAGATTCGACCTTCACAATACCTCCTGTATTTTTAGTCTCTGCTGATGCTAATACAACATTTCATTCTGACACAGGGAAACACATTTCATAAATTATTTTTCTTCCTGCAAGTACAGAACATGAAGGACATTACTGAACTGTCAGATGAAGAGCTGCAACCTAATCTCAAGTAAGGAAACAAACTGTACTATGTCTTGCTGCCGTGTGGGAGCTACTTGTTTGTTAAATCAGATTGATCCTGCAATTACTTCTTCACTCATGCAACAATTTTTACTAAAGAAAAAAGAAAAGCATAGACCATGCGCTCTGATGTCGTGTTTCTGACAAACTGGCTGCACGACGAGTGCTTTCTGCAGTATTAAACTACATCTGCTGACATTATGCAGGTGCAAGCTGCACATACATGATTATGCACAAGAGCCTCTTTTTTTATCTGCAAAAATATAAATCACATTTGATAGGTGATTATTTTAAAAATACTTGAAAATCTACTGTCCTGACTGTAAGTGTTAGTGCTTTTCCAAATAAAGCAGTGAATTGTGAAAATGCAACATACAGACAGATGTCTGCAGCTTTGAAAAGAGTTTAAAGGACTCCAGCCACACGTCATTATACTAGCTGTTCCCCTTTCCATACAAACACACACACACACACACACACGCATAATTGTGCTATCTTTCTCAACTACAACCTTCCCCCTGCCAGTAGGAGTTTCCTAGTCTGCAGGCAAAGCTAAAAGTAGATCTCTCATACTTTGTGCTGCAACTCAACACTTTTCCAGCTGAGTGAAAAACCGTCTCCTGCTGTACCTAAAACATGTCCCTCAGAACTACTCTGCAGCCTGCTTTACTATAAACACTGCCCTGTTCTCATAAGGTAACAGTGCTTATCAACCTTACTAATACTCAGTCATCAGTCCTGATGCTGAGTAAAGCGTGATTGTGTTTATAAACTAGAAGGGAGACTCTGGCTGCAGAGTTTCTCAGTCTGTGAAAAAGAAGGGGTGAGGCACAACACAGACATGGCGAGCTTATACTTGTTTTATACTGTGAGAACCACAAGCCTGACATCACTACTTTCCCACCAGAAAAAAGAAAGAGGTACTTATTAGGCTCTGGTTTGTCTGTCAGCTGCTGTTTGGCAGTTAAAACAGCAATGATTTTGTCTGCCAAAGAGACATTAGAGACTTGGGACCTTTAACACAATTTATGCAAATTAACTGCACAACAAACTTCTTCTTCAGAAATGCTCATTAGCATTACTGTGTTACTGTAACATTTTGCAGGCCCTGACAACACACAATTTTGCCATTCTTGATAAGACTTATCATACGCAACAGCTGGTACACGAGCACCAGGGCATCTGCCATCCTCATTTATGAGCTTTGTTGAAACAACTCATTGAGTCAGCAAGTCGCTTTGCAGAAATGTTCATTAATAATTTAGCATCGCAGGCTTAGGGTTAGGTAACTTTTTAGCCACATGCAAATGTAAAACATTTTATTTAAAAAAAGAAAAAGCTTCCTTTGTCATTGAGTTTCATACATTCAATTGTGCCCAACATATTCATTTTTTATAAGCTCTCCATTTGTGTATGCCAAATGGTTGAAAACTACACTTCCTATAACGCCATATTCAATTTGCCTCTCAAAGACACCCATGTTAAAATGCCCAACTCTACAGCAGAATTAAACTGTTAGCAGTCGGACGTACCACCCACGGGACATTGGATGGTTTAGGGGACTAATAGGACTGCTAAGGGGTTAAACATGTTTACAGTTTGGTATTAAGAAAGGTTTCTTTTCTTTCCCTCCTTTATTACAACTGCATGAGACTGAATTTACCTATAATTCACCTGTTGAAATTATATAAGAGCATAAACGTATTATGGGTTGCATTAATAGAGACTTTGCATGACAAGGAGTTGATGTATAGGCCATAAGGTATCAGCTACGGGTTGTTTCATCTTAAGCTTCAGTCACAGGACCAAAGACTGATCAGTGATCATCTGGAATCCACTGGTCAACCAACAATCTGCAGTGATTGCTAGCCAATCAGCAGGGAACTACATACTTTTTTCCTTAGCAGCTAGAGGTTGCTAGGGGGCCACCACCACTTTCTACGTCTGTGCGATTGAGGCCTAATTTGATTCACTGTAATGAACCCTTCAAGCATCTTTGCCCTTGGGTTTCTTAGAGTATTGGTAATTCTTGGACTAATGAAATGCAGGTAATCAGATTAAAGACCAGTAAGTCTTTGTTTCAGACTTGATGGGTGAAATATTTACATTTTTCTTAGTTTAGAAAAATCTTAGTTCAGCACAATAGCCGTCTTCCATTATACTAAAATTATCAAAGAGAAACTCAAACCAATTGATGACATCACATTGGTTATATCCATCTTTTATACACAGTATGCAATGGATCGATAAAAAGAGAAGGATGTTAATCTAAACCTAAGCTTAACTCTAAATGCTGGTGATGCTGGTGACTTGATCGATGTTAAGAAATTAAGCATTTAAAGCACTTTGGATGTAGAAGGTCTGAACAAAAAAATTATTGAAAAAAAATAGAAGATATGCCCAAATTGCTAAATTTGGGAGGGTGGCTGCTGCTTAGTCACTAGTGATAAATGTATATAAGGGTTCCAGGTTTAGCATTTGCACATACATTGACAAGACACAGAGCTGCAGCACCACCCCCAGAGCTGCAGGTTTGGCTGCTAAGATAAGTGAAGCTGACAGACCCCACCCAGCATACTGGCTGCACACTCTGTCCACAGGGAATACTCGGAAGTTCAGTGTTCCTTATGATTACCAAGACTGCTTGATTGAGATCAGCTAACAGTCATTTCTATCCCTGCGCAATCAGATAGTTTCCAGGAAAAGCAGCAGGACCGTTCAAAGATTAATGGAAAGTTGTTCACATAAGACATGTGGTGCTAAAAATAACACAGTATATTTCATGATACAGTTAAGTTCAAACCCACATACTATGGCTTCTCAGAACTAACTGCACAATCCTTTAACTTCTGCTGCAGACTGACTGGATCAACTAGTCTAATCACCTTGCAGTGTCTCCACCAGCAATTCAAGCTGCGCCTTACATCCATCCATCCATCCATCCATGTCTGCATAATAAATGTAATGAGGGCTTTTAATTAACTTAAAAGAAAAAAAAGGAATGCTAGCAATGCAGAAAATCCACATAATCATCACTACTTCACATTTCAGGTGTCCTGAGACATCAGCATTCACGTGACTGCCACGAAAAGATGTAAACCTTCAAAGAAAAAGACAAACAACCTGAAAATATTATGCCTCCAGCCACAGCTGTTGCCAGTAAGGAGGCATAAATAACAATCCAGCACACCGGAGCAACCTGCAACACAGTCCCACAGTGTCTAGACAGAAGACTAGACTGGACTCATTTCTCCAGGGTTTCTAAATCCTGAATTCATGCACAATTACTCGAGGCTCATTCTTGTCCAAATAAAGTATGAATGATTCCTTGTTTCAAGCACAGACTGAATGGCTGAGAAGTTTTGCTGCAGAAATTGCAACTCAGCCCAGTTTTTCTACAAAGTCCATTCAAAAGCACTAGAAGCTACAAAGGTGCAAGGAAAAGCTGGACATGAAGTCAGATAAGTTGGGTACATCCATGAAACGGCAAGTAAGAGAATCAGTGTCCTTAAACATGATGTTATTTAGGTCAGGACTGTGTGAACATAGCTGCTGTACAGAGAGTGGCTGATACAGCGCACAAGAGGAGCAGCATTTGTGTCAGCGTCTCTGACTGCCTGACATAATGACAGATAACAATGATAATTGAGAGGACAAGCAGGACCGGTATGTAAAAACTAAGCAGGGCCAAGAACTCACATGACGAAAGAAGGCAATCTCAACCTAATTAGATTCCACTCCAGACACAGCTCACAGCCCAGAGAGCTGTGTTCACACACTCAATACTTGATGTGAGTGTGTGAAAAAAATCTTTTTTTAAAATTACTTTTGTTCTTGTTTCCTTTTCTGTGAACTACGATTTTTCATCACGATTAAAACAATGGCCCAAAATCTGTCTTTGAGTTATTTGTCTTTCTCACACACACACATCACTGAGTCATGTGGCAAAATCTGGCTCCCAAACTGCTGAATGGGCTATTTTCAGCAGGCAAGGTCAGCCATGTGGTGGCCCGTGGCTATTGTTGACATCGCAAATTATCAGTTGTGCAATCCTAAATGTGGGTGTACTGTGGTTTAAAGATTAGGGCTGAATGTCGACTAAGTGTAGCATAGGCAAGTGAAGGTTTAATAGGTACCTGCAGCAGGTGTGGTGGGAGTTGTGTTTGTGAATCCCAGGATACAGAAAAAAAATCTGTGACCTCCTTAACTGCAGCAACAAACATGGGTAACATAAAACAGTATAGTGCATTGTAGCATCTCAATTCAGATCAAACAGTTCTTGGGGAACAGCTGGAGGCAAGTATCCAATAGGAATCTTCCAAGGATTTTTTTCTGTTTACATTTGCACTGCTAATAGGAAATAAGATGCAATAGTCTAGCTAGCAGCTGATAACGTAACATCCTTTTATTTTCTTGTGATACCCTTTCAACCAAGTCATTTTCTCTCTTTGCACTGCTTTCTTTTTGCAGTAGATGCATATTAGCAAGTTCAAGTAAAATGAAGCCCAATACAGCCTGGAGTTCATTAACAGTAATTTCTTCTGGGTATTGTTCAACTACTTTAATATTTTACTGATATTTACACTTTTTCCATAATAAAGGATACCTGTGCTGCATTCATGTGTTCAGCCTAACACCCTACACTTAATCTGGGCTTATGTATGTCACTCAAAGTTCCTGTTATCCTCAGAAAGAATAAAAACCTACCTTTTTTATGCAAACACCAGAAATTTGGGGTACTATGCCTGAAGGTTCCTGGAACTAATAAAAGTTTCCTATATTAGACAATAAGTAGAGACAGCCTTGGGCTGTAACTTCAAGCAACCTTTCATATCAAAAGTGCAGTAGATAGTGATGTGCAGTATGGGTTGAAACAGATAAAATGATTAAAGGGAAGATCCAAAAAGATCACAAGTGGCTAACATGAGGGCCTCGAGAAAGAGTCTGCAATCTGCAATACGCTGAACGTAAGAGCAAAGAATGAGAGATATTTGGTCTTTCCATTGATGTAACTGTCAAATGGCTCCTTGCATTCCTTCCACAGGAGGGGCCAGAAATAATGAAACAACTATGTAAACGACTTTGTTGATGCTCAACAGCCTTTCAGACATGACTCCTGGCTTTACATGCATGATGTCAAAATGCTAAGAGCAGGACTTAAACTGACGCAGAAAGTTGCCCCAGTGATATTGTTAGCAGCTAGAGGGTATTCTAAAAATAGCCAGCAGCTCTTTGTTGCTAATGGCTGGTTGCAATTGGTTCAAGTTAAAAATGACACCCAACTGTAGCTGAATATGATCAATTTGGGCACCATCCAGATTAGCAAGGACTCGACAGCTTCCATGTAGTTGCCCGTGAGCCTCTGGTTCCCCAGTAATGGGTCATTATCGAGCCTGGAGCAGCCCAAAACAAACAGAGGCCTGTGGCAGATAATGCCCTCCGGACGTCATTGCAGACGCACAGAGAGTGACATGCAGGAGACATGGGCGACCTAGGCAGCGTCTCTCTCTGCGCTGCCCTCGGAAAACAAACAACATTGTTCTCCAAAAACTGAACAAAAGAAAGCTTAGTGCAAGCCGAGTGGAGTTTGCTGGAAATGGATGCAGGGAAGGAATGAATGGCGGGGCAGAGAGTTGTGTGCTTGCGACCGAGACTGAGGGAGAGATAAGAGTTTGTATGTGTGCAGGGGAGAGAGAGTTCAGCAGGAGAAAGCAAGCTGTGCAGCTGTGTGTATGTTGCATTTGGTCCTGTGCCAAATATCTGCTGCTAGAGACTGCTATAAAACTTAAAGCTATTGTGAGTGCTTTGCCTCTCGCCTCAGTTCCCCTTGCCTCTGAAAGCTACTATTCATGACGAAGGCAGAGAGATACTACACAATGGTGCTCCATTTCTGCCCCAACACTGCCTTGCCTATATGGAACAATAAACAGACGTATTCGGCCTTTCCAGGCGCCACCCCTGAGCTCAACAGACAACATTTATGTCGCTACTGCACCGATGGTGAAAAAGAAAAGGGCAAAGGTGTGTAGTTAGTTATGCCGCAGATTATGCCTGATCCCAGCTGGAGCCGATGCAGGAAGCGTTAAGCAACAGCATGCATGCATGGAATAATTGATAATGGCATAGACGTCACAAAGCTTATTAGAATACAACATAAAGGTTGTAAAGGAGATTGCTTTTTGAGCAAAGAGGAAATGGGATTAGTCAGCTGGTGACATAAATGGGGATGAGTGTGTGTGTGTGTGTAACAAAGATTAGGTGTGTAAGGAGGGGCAAAGTCCATTTATACAAGTGTATATCTGTACTGCCCCCTGTATGGCATTCAGGTATACACGTATATTATTTTAAAGCAAATTACTACAGAATCGGTTCTGAGGAAAGTTAAGTACTAAATCTTTTGTTGTTGATCAACAGCAGCCAACAGCCATGTAGATCAGGACAAAGGGATCAGTGGTGGAAAATGTGTGCGTTTGTTTTTCAGGATGCTCAGGTCAGAGAGAGAAAGAGAGAGGAAAAGAGAGAAAGAGGTTGAGAGAGAGAGGAGGGGAGCAAGGGAGGGCGAGCGCAAAAGAAAAGGGGACAAAGACAGAGGGAGATAAAAAGACAGACACATACAAAAAAGAAAAGTAAGAAGAGAGGAAAAAGAAAAGATACATGGTAAATGACTTGGTTCTTCTTTCATTTACCATTTTCTACTCAAAGCGCTTTACCTCTCACCCACATTGTACAGGCATTTTTTTTCTGTGTAGAAGTGCTTTCTATCTAATATGCACACAGTCCTACGAGTTGCTCTCGATGCATTCGATATTGAATGCATCGAGAGCAACTCAGAGGTCAGTATCCTTGGCATGCAGACTGGAGCAGCCAATGATCGAATCACCAACCTTCCTTGATGACCTGCTCTACTTCCTGAGCCACAGCTGCCCCTGCAACACACCTAGGCCCACCCAATAAACTGTAAAAACAGATAGAGATATATCTCTCTCTCTCTATCTATCTCTGTGTGTGTGTGTGTGTGTGTGTGTGTGTGTGTGTGTGTGTGTGTGTGTGTGTGTATATATATATATATATATATACTGTACATGCATGTGAGCAGGCTGGTGCATGGATATTCATAGGTGTTCCCTTTGCTTCTACTGTACTTTACCTTTATCATTTCTGCTGAATCACTGTATACATTGGCATGCCTTAGCCTTTATTACTCTGTTTGCTTTTCTAACAAATGTTATGAGCCATAAATGCAACTGGAACACAGCTCCAGGGGAACAGTGAGCACCTGCATCTACATTTAAGAATACTTGTATTTCCCATTAAAACTGACATGAGCCACTGTTGTGCCAGCTCCTCATTAATTCAGCAGATCCCCGAGAAGCCATGCTCACATGGTGAAATTTATTTGTGTGCAAACTTCTCACCTTTGTCATTACAGATCAGAAGTCACGAGGCCACATGGCTGTGGACTGTGGATGTTTTGAACTGCTTCCCTTACGTAAAACCTAGATAAGTGAAAAATAATCCAGAGGGCTAAAGAAATCACAGAGAGGAGGCGAAACCTTAAACACTTTAGAAGTGAAAAGAATCAGGCTCTTATGAAAATTTATAAACTATACCCAGGATACCAGTTTTTGCACAGTTTAAAAAACAAAACCAAACCTGAGCAACACCACCTGAGCATCAGCCTTCCTCCAGCTTACAAAAAGTGTGGGATGACTTTACGTGTCATGAAGAAGTCATGTGGGCTCATGTTTTATCTATTAGCAGTGACTGTACATGATTCAGAACCCAATGATCCCCATTATCTGCTGGTAAGAAGGGACATTACTGCACACGCAGGGACAGGAATGACAGGCATGTGGATAGCAGACAGATATCTCCACATGACCACTCAAGTTAAGTTGCATGAGAAGGCGACACACACACACACACGCATACAGAAAAGAAAACAGAAACAAACTCATAGAAAGTGTCAGCAGAGACAAGAGAAGTGCTGATCCCTGAGTTATTATTGGAAAATGCAGCAGTCACTCTGATAAATGCATACTCCTTATTGTGCTGACGTTAAAAACCTTATTAGACTTGATGCATACCAATATATTTCCTATTCCAAAGTGATTAGGACTATGGGGGCATAAGTACTTATTACAGTAAGCTCTGCATGCATTTACTGTGCCACTGTTTCAAAGTCCAGGTAAATGATTTTATCATCACTTTATGACAGCAGTGGAGGCCTCTGATAGGGTTGAGTGGGAAGAGGCGCAAGGTCAGGAGGACAAATGTTTATGATCAGGAATAATACGCACGTCAGCACACAGCTATGTAAAGTCAAAGACCAAAATTGGACATGAATCTTGCAAGTTAAAGTTCCTTTCTGCTTTCTCTTCTGATTTTCATGCTATTGTTAAAACATACAAAAACTCATATTAGCATATATAGAAAACTTGCAGCGATATAAAGGACACAACTGCTGCATCTGAAAAATAAAGCATTGCAGTAAACCTGCATTCTTTTCAATGGCCAAGAAGTGGTTACAGCTGCGGATTGCAATTACACTTCTGGTCCTATAGAAATTATGCGTATCGGACTTGACCTATACACTATGTTGTGATGAGTTTATGGTCTCATTTCATGTCACACTGAACAAAACATTTATTCAGCTTGGTCAGTTTATTTTTACACGACCATTATCTCTGTTAGGCTCAATGTCTAACGTCTTTGGATTGACAAGTTGCTAGCCAACAGGAGTGCAGTTTTATAGTAAGCCCCACCCTTCACTTGTCTTTTCTCACTTGTCAAAACAAAACAATGGCAATAGTGACTTTTACAGCATATTTTAGACTAGGAAACACTAGAGCCAGCATTTGCCGTAAATGTACCACAAATAACCATGTTGCATCTTGTGATGAGTCTACAAACCCACGCACACACAAAAAGGAACAAGTAACCATTTGAGATTCAGAAACTTGCAAGTGTGAAAAAATGTCATCACTGCATAAAATCCCACAAAAAACACCCAAAAGATAATGAAACACTAATGACATTCAGTAGGCATGTTGTCACTTTAAATTCCCCAAGTGCAACAGCCTCAAATTCCAGTAACGCCACAGAAAAAAAATGGTGGTTTTGCTTTTGAAATGTCTTTCTTGTTCCTCTAATTACTTTTCAGACACTCAGATATAGATTCAACATGATTACAAGACATTTAGGCAGCAGGAACAAAAGTTTAAATTATGACGGTTAAAATCCAGAAAAAGAGGCAGACAGGATCTCAGACAGCCCGTTGACTTATAGTTAGATTGACTTACAATCACCCCCCTACTACACATACACACAAAGGAGCCCGAGTTACTATTAATCAGGGGCCACATGAATGGCTGCTCCTCCCTCCAACCACCGTGACTCTGTTCATCTAACAGTTTCAAAGACATGTCGGGTGCAGGAAGAGGCTCACACTGTGGGTCACAGTGAGGCCACTTCCTCTGCAGCCCACCCCAAATCCCCTCAAAAATTATGTTTGCCTCCTCCTCATCCTCCCTTCGTCTCCCTTTACTTCCTCTCTCTTCATGCTCCATCCACTTCTCAGCACTACAAGGTCACTAAGTTCACCTGGCTCATTCATGCGAGTAGTTTTGTTTATTTTTTAAAATGGACTATAGTCATTTAAAGAGACTCCAGTGGTGGACAAAAAAAAAAGAATTAGTCAAGACAATACACAGAAAATTGTGCCATAAGGTCATCGTAGAGCAACACACAGGAAATCAACAGAGCGAGAAGTGCTTCTGCAAATAGAGCTATACACAGTAATGTATGTGTGTGTGTGTTAATCAGATAGACTAACTGCAGTAACAGTTCATGAATGTTTAAATTGCTTATCCTGCAAATGATTTCTCCACTGAGAAAAATAAAATCTCCACATGATCAGATAACAGTGTGGTCTTTTGCAACAAGAAGTGCAGCGAGAGGGAACACTGCCTATTGGGAACAGTTCAAAAAGGTAGCCGCACAAGGAGTCGCTGTACAAGAAGCATTCCTGGGCCAAATGTGAGGCCTTGCTGCAACGCGAAGGAGCGAGTAACTCTATAAATCACAGCCAAACAAAGTCTTGATGTTGGTTTAAAAGAAAGTGAATTTGACAAGAGTGTGAATTAGAGCAGGGCGATATGGCCAAAAATATTTATCACGATATATATTTGAAAATTTGCGATAACGATATAACTGACGATATAATTGATGCGAGACAAAATACAACTCCACAACATTACTAGCGCAAAAAGACAACCTTCCATTTATTTTCACTTAAACAAGAAGCTGGTTTTTATGTACATTAAAGCTTTATAAAAATGTAACAGTGCAAATGCAAATTCCTTGCTGAAAGTTTAACCAAAAGGCATTTCCAGTAGAAATGGGCTGACATATCCTGAGCATAACCATGTATAATATCCACTGAAGTTAAAAAGAGGTGCTTTGCAACATTAAACTGCAGTGTGCAGTACGTATTTTTCGGACCATAAGGTGCACGGGATTATAAGGCACATTAAGCGAAACAAAGCAGTCAGATAAATCAAACTTTATTAAACTCATTCTTCTTGCTTCCTCCACTTCTGTACCATTGATTCATTAATGTTGAATTCTCTGGCAGCTGCTCTATTCCCATGTTGTTGCAGTATATTAATGACTAACCTCGTATTGTGGATGGATTATCTCAGTTGTTCTCCTGACTGAAGTTTGGTCCGTTTACAGCATCCTGCCATGCGATTGCATTTGTCTCTAACCATGAGGAACCTTCACGTTAACTTTTATAAGTGGAAAAGTGTTAGTGTTCGTCCTCCAGCTTCACTGTTTATGTTATGCTAACATAGCTGTGTCGCTAGCGATCACGTAGCACATCATTATATACCAGCTAGCCCAACTTCAGTAACCCTACAAACGTCACTGCTGTTTAGTTTCCTGTCTTCATTTATGTTGGAAGTGATAGCAGAGCTGTACGTTTGATTTTTTTCAGAAATCTCTCAGTCAGAACATGCTATATCATGCTTAGGTAACTAGCGAAACTAGCGAGCTAACTTCCGCTAGCTTCCTGCTAACTTCTAACTCCGTTAAATGTAATAAATTTTGTTTTCATGGATGCCTGGAAGTTAAACTTCATAGTTACACCTGGTAAAGCAGCAATGCTGATCGTTTTATTAAAGATGAAAGAATTTAGACAGTTTTTAACTCTCAGTGATGCTGCAGTGTTCGTTTGACCTGAAGCATACGGAGTTTAGGACCCAGATTACTCCCAGATTTAAGAGCATCTTAGTCCGACAAATACGACAATAACGACGGCCGCTTGCATGTTCTGCAAAAAAATGTGCTTTGTCGTGTATCTGACGGACAAACACCAAACCAGTTCCACATCACTGAAGTTGCACCATTTTTACAAACCAATTCTGGTTCATCTGTTTCACTCAACAATCGGCCATGTGCGTATGAAAACAAAGGCACTGCGCATGCGCGTTTTACTCATATTCTATCGCGATATTTCATTTTCCTATCGTTGCCTAACATTATACCGGTATTACCGTGAACGGTATAATATGGCCCAGCCCTAGTGTGAATGAGACACCTGATCTGAGCGAATGAGAAGACACTGAGAATGTGGACAAGAAGACAGACAGCGACTGTGCATCTCACAGACACCTGCTTCTGCTCCAAACAGAAACTGAGCATAACAGACAAAAAACTGTGGGGCCCGAAGAGTTTTTAAAAGTGAATAAAGGGGTGCGGGTTTTTCTCTCAAACACAGCGAGGACGCTTGTGGATGCAGAGCCCTCTGCTACAGGTGTCGAGGAGGGGTCCCAGCCAGGCCTCTGTGAGGAAGGACACACACTGGCCTTTGTTTGGGATGCCAGCAAACTTCCCCATAGACTCAGAAAGGCCCCCAAAGCAATGAAAGAATCCATCAAAGTGACACTGTTTCTCCAGCCCACTCGCACACGCCCAGACAGCTGAATTTAAAATGCTGATTGGACTGTGAGGATTATGAATGATTCATTTGTCATTGGAGATAGGCTGCATGCTTCTGGTGCATCCTGAACTTTCCTTCAGTTAGTTAAAAATGGCATGCTGCTGACAGAGCACTGAACCCTACCCATATGTACATATTTAGGAGTTGCTATTACACCATTAATGCAATAAAGGTAGTCATAGCCAGCATTCCTTACTGCTGCCAGGCTGGCCTACCCACACGATCCTACAACAGGATATGCCCATATTTGGGCCTCAGTCTTAAGAAATCCTGTGCATGTCAGAGGAAATAATTTGAGGAGTGGTTGTGAAGTATATAAAAAAAAAAAAAAAAAAAGGTATACCTTCCTGTGAGTGGGAGAACTTCAAAGCATTTTATATCCAGTCCAACCAGACAGAAGTTTACATGTTTCTACAGGAAACTCTATACATTTTTTATGTACTTGCCAATCACAAGTGGAACAGCCCAAATGGTCATTATGCTTCCTATCATGGTGACATTAATCCATGGTCATGGGGTTGCATATAAGACTATGCATGAAGAAATCACAAGTCAAAAATATAAAAATAAACTCTGAAATAAGGTATTGCTCCTCTGACCTTTGTTATAAGATTAGAAATCCTTTACTGAGCCATGATCTTAACTGTATTACCAACAAACGGTACATTACAAAGAGATTAAGGCTCGTCTGTCGGCCTTTGCGTTAATGGCGCTCTGCTTGTGTTGGTTACTATAGAGTCCTTCCAGTAAACAGTGCTGATACATAATCACAGTGCACACACGCACGCACCCATGCTATCTGAGCCGTCTAACAAGACAAATAAACGATCCCTGATTCACGTCAGAGGTGCAACATATGCAAAACAGACAATGCATGCTCACCTTGCAGGAAAAATTCCCTCACATACCCTTATGAGAAAAAAAAAGAAAGGAGGAAAGAAATGTAAAGGACAATAGGCAGGCATACACAGTGACATGAGGAGTGTGTGCGAGAAAGCAATCAAGATAAATGGCCTAGTTGTCACACAGAGCTGGACTCATAAAGGTAAAGAGACTAATATAAAATAATTTATTTAAATGTAAAAAGCATAGCTGCTGGAAAAATGATGCTTTGAATTAAAACATATTTTGGCAAATGCTTGCTTTTGCTGGGGTGGCACCAACAGTAGGAGCACCAATGAAAATGACGGGCCTCTCAAGAGAGGCAGAAAAGCAGTCAGAGTGCACCACCTTGTGGCAGGAAGAAAGTACTGACAGCTGAACAACAGACCTCTTTAAGATCCAAAAAGTCTGAAGAGTTGTTTCAGGCCTGTTTCCAATGACTGTGACAGCATTTACTTTTGCTTTGATCTACTTTAAAGTGGTAAAAGCAATCCACAGAGAACCTGTGCTCTCTGTTATTTATCCTCGCCATTACAGAAGGAACTGGCTTCAAATTATGTGAAGTATTCAAAACACACACACTGGGCTCTCAAGCAAAACCCACATAATGCGCTTTAAGGCCAACTCTTCTGTGAGAGAGACACTGTTTATTTGTTCTTAAAGAGGCCTGCTGATTGTTACGATGCTGCCAAACATCATCCGCTCCTGTGACATTACCACTGGGGAGGAAGCAGAGCATCACACAATAAAGCCAGAGAGGAACCCACATGGTGATAGTTTTGTTTTTTAAATACGTATATTTTTGTTTATGACACACATAGCCATCCTGGGAATCAAGCCAATGAATACTTCTGTGTCCTCCCTCATTTACACATTGTTCCTCTACCCTTACAAGAATAATCTGTCTTCTCTCCATTCTCTTCTATTCACTGACAATAACATACAGACATGTTTTTTTAAAGAAGAAAAGAAGAAAAAGCCTGAAGTAAGCGAGGCAAACAAAGTATTTACTTAATTTGTTAAATAAGTATTTATTAAATTAGTATTTGTCAGACAAGTTATTGTGAGAGTAGACCGAGGAGAATCCACCTTTGGTAACAGTATAACACACAGATTAGTTATGTGAAAACATCATTAATAAATGTGGGCAAAACAGAAACTACCTTGTTTTTATAACTATGTTATGAATACTATGTTGTTTACAGTAAGTCGGGGTTTCTAAATTAGCTAAAACTCTCTATCTATCTAATCTATCCTACATTAGTTGACGTTTTAGAGAAAAAATTTAAATAGGAACGAACTTTTAAAGACACGGCAGTGACCTTGCATTATCAGAACAGTTTGCACTTTTGCTTGTTAATGTTTGAGGTAAACTGTTTTTAAATCTGCACCACTGAGCTGTGTCTCTTCATCTTCTTAATGTCAATTCTTTATCAATTACAAGCCTCGCTGCTGAAGCATCCAGTGCCCATGTGTGTGCACTGTAACATCAGGACATGAAAAACACTGCACATTTACACGTTTTTCCTGGAACCTGTACCGTTTCCAATAGACAGTTTGGCAGAATATAACATTAGAAGATGATGTCAGATTATAGTAAAATATATTACTATTACTAGTATTACTATAGTTGTGTTTTTAGGGCTGCTAAGATTACATTTAGGGGTCCTTAAGCATCCATAAAAAGACTCTAAGCTCGACCGTGATGTCTGCAAATCAAGTGAGACCCAAACTGCAAACTTTTTAATAGTAATTTTCATATTGTAAATGAGTTATAGATAGAGTTAAAAACTAATAATTATTGATTGAATAAATCTACTAAAATAATCAATAGATCCATGAACTGTTGCAATTGTTTGACTCACTAATGTCCAAGAACACAACTCGACTGGACTGTCAGGCAGAACACTGACTGTATTATAGATACACTCACTGGACACTTCATTAGGTACAGCTTGCTAAGGGTTAGAAGGGTTGGACTTTAATTTCAGAACTGCCTTAATTCTTTGTGGCACAGATCCAACAAGGTATGGAAACATTCCTTAGTTTGGTCCATGATGGGTTATGGTGATGACATGATGATGACCTCACACAGTTGGTGCAGATTTGTTGACTACACATCCATGATGTGAATTACCACCACATCCCAAAGGTGCTCTAATAGATTGAAATCTGGTGAGTGTGGAGGTCATTTGACTACAGTGACCTCATTGTCGTGTTCAAGAAACCAGTTTGAGAGAATTTGAACTTTGTGATATGGCACAATGTCTATACTGTGGGCATGAAGTATTGGACATAGCCAGCAATACTCAGGTAGGCTGTGGCAGGGGTTAAAGGGTCCAACGTGTGCCAAGAAAATATCCCCAACACCATTAAACCTCCACCGAACTATTGATACGAGGCAGGATGGACTGCTTTCATGTTTCTTACATCTAACTGTGACCCTACTATCTGAATGTTGCAGCAGAAATTAAGTCATCACATATGATAACATGTACAGTTTGGTTAAGCTTGTTTAAATTGTAGTCTTAGTTTCTAAGTTGACAGGAGTGGTAGCTGGTGTGGTGTTCTGCTGTTGTAGCCCATCAGCTTCAAGGTTCCATGTGATTTGTGCTCAGAGTCAGTTATGCTTTCCTATCAACTCAAAGCAGTCTGCTCATTCTCCTGTGGCATCAACAAGGCATTTCCACCCAGGAAACTGCTGCTCACTGGATATTTTAGGACCCTGTAAACCCTAGAGATGGATATGTGGGAAAATCCCATCAGCTCAGCAGTTTCTGAAATACTCAGGCCAGCCTGTCTGACACCAACAACCATGCTACATTCAAAGTCACTTAAATCACCTTTTTTCCCTCATTCTGATGCTCAGTTAAACTTCAGCAGGCCGTGTTTACCGTGTCTACATGCCTAAATGTATTATATTGCTGCCACGTGATTGACTAATAACATATGTGTGTTAACGACTAGTTGCAAAGGTATACCCAGTGAAGTGTCTGGTGAATGTACATATGTGTGCATTTAATCTGCACACAGAATCAAAAAATAGTAAAAACAAAATGTCCACTGCATTTATACAAATTTGAAATAGCAAAAATAAATGAATAAATAAGACTAAAATACACAAAACATTATTTACAAGGTCACATAGGAAACTGCTCATTAATAATGGCCCAAATGGATTTAATTGCTTCAGTTTCAATGTCTTGGTTTTAGTATTGAGACACTGTAGCAGTGTAGTACAAAGCCACCATTAATGCCGTCACCTGTGCTTTTCCCACTGTATGAAAAAGGCCTACTGAGAAAGCAATCCTCAAATCTAGGAAGCTAGAAGCATTTAACCCTTATAATTATGCAATTATTGGTTATAAGAAGTTTTGGCAACTCTCTTTTGTAGAGAGGTTCCTCCCAAATACTGCAGAGCGTTGAGCTCCCTAGCCCATCGACTAACCTTTACACTTTGTGGGACAGCTACAAATCTAACCTCACATTAAAGTGAGGTTACAAGGAACTTCAACCTTGGACATAGTTTACACTCCAAACACACCTATCTTATCTGCTTTCCCGCTCCTGTCCAACCAGAGATCGGGATGAACAGCTATGTACTGGCAACAAACTGAGGCCTGCTCACCAACCTCAACACAAAAAGGGCTCATATGTCAATGTGTGCACTTACAGCATCAGTTTTAAGGTATTGCTCAACAGTTAAAGAAAACAAAACTTTAACCTGAAGCTATAAGGAAAAGAAACAGACTCAAGATGGCATTGTTGAGTTGACTTGTTAAATCACTCTCACTATAGGCTGGTTTTGTGCAGACTTTCATACACCAACAAAAATATTCGTTCAAAATCTAGTTTTGGCTTACAGAGGCATGTTATTACAAGCCCGAAGCGCTTTGCAGGTACCATCAGTCACGGCATACCAAGAACTCTCATAAGTCACTGCCTAAAATCTCCTTTTTAGAACAAAAGTCAGTAAAAAACAACCTAAAGTGGTTTTCACTGTTTTTACCGGAACAAATGCAAAAATTGAGTCAAGCAAAATCTAAATTGTGCAACTCAGTATGCATTTAAATGATAAAGTAAGCTGGTGATTTCAGTCTCTGAGGTTGGAAGTGTTAGGCAATTAATCAAAGAGTCCGAAGCCAGAGGCATAAATCAATAATAACCATTTAGGCCAGGGGTGTCAAACTCAAATACACAGTGGGCCAAAATTCAAAATGGAACAAAGTCGCGGGCTAACATTAATATTTATTGAAAAAAAAAATCTTCCTCCAGATATAAGAATGAATTTTTTCTTATGGACTCAAACAAGTTTAGTTGAAAAACTGAATATGGAACAGCAAAGCTTAATACAAAACAATATATATATTAGCTGTATAATACCAGTAGGCCAGTTCTAATAGTAATTTGGTATGGCTTCGCGGGCCAAATGACACCTATGATTTAGGCAATTTATCAAAAAACAAAAAAGCAAAAAACAAAACACATGCTAATCCAAGTTTCTTGTTTTAATCTAGATGAGTTTTTTATTTTTTAAGTCTATTTTGAAGAGTTTTCATCATTATTTTGGACAGGGCAGTACAGAATGACATCCAGCAAGTGGCCCAGGACAGACTTGAACCTGAGGATCTGCAGTAGTGTGAGTTATATCATTGCTTCTTCTACAATTTTATATGACTGCTGACTCAATGTTTTGCTGCTGAGCTTCTGTGTATTTCTTACACTTGAAAAAAAATACCAAGAAAACCTAAAAGATATTTAAAACAACTTCTGTATATAAAACATTGGCAATACAGGGAGTGCAGAATTATTAGGCAAATGAGTATTTTGTCCACATCATCCTCTTCATGCATGTTGTCTTACTCCAAGCTGTATAGGCTCGAAAGCCTACTACCAATTAAGCATATTAGGTGATGTGCATCTCTGTAATGAGAAGGGGTGTGGTCTAATGACATCAACACCCTATATCAGGTGTGCATAATTATTAGGCAACGTCCTTTCCTTTGGCAAAATGGGTCAAAAGAAGGACTTGACAGGCTCAGAAAAGTCAAAAATAGTGAGATATCTTGCAGAGGGATGCAGCAGTCTCAAAATTGCAAAGCTTCTGAAGCGTGATCATCGAACAATCAAGCGTTTCATTCAAAATAGTCAACAGGGTCGCAAGAAGCGTGTGGAAAAACCAAGGCGCAAAATAACTGCCCATGAACTGAGAAAAGTCAAGCGTGCAGCTGCCAAGATGCCACTTGCCACCAGTTTGGCCATATTTCAGAGCTGCAACATCACTGGAGTGCCCAAAAGCACAAGGTGTGCAATACTCAGAGACATGGCCAAGGTAAGAAAGGCTGAAAGACGACCACCACTGAACAAGACACACAAGCTGAAACGCCAAGACTGGGCCAAGAAATATCTCAAGACTGTTTTTCTAAGGGGCAGCACGGTGGCACGGTGGTTAGCACTGTTGCCGCACAGCAAGAAGGTCCTGAGTTCAATTCCAACATCAGGCCGGGGTCTTTCTGTGTGGAGTTTGCATGTTCTCCCCGTGTTTGCGTGGGTTCCCTCCGGGTACTCCGGCTTCCTCCCACCGTCCAAAGACATGCAGCTTGTGGGGATAGGTTAATTGGATAATCCAAATTGTCACTAGGTGTGAATGTGCGAGTGAATGTGAGTGTGAATGGTTGTCTGTCCCTGTGTGTTGGCCCTGCGACAGACTGGCGACCTGTCCAGGGTGTACCCCGCCTCTCGCCCTATGACAGCTGGGATAGGCTCCAGCGCCCCCCGCGACCCTGAAAAGGATAAGCGGAAGCGAATGGATGGATGGATGGATGGATGGATGATTTTTCTAAGGTTTTATGGACTGATGAAATGAGAGTGAGTCTTGATGGGCCAGATGGATGGGCCCGTGGCTGGATTGGTAAAGGGCAGAGAGCTCCAGTCCGACTCAGACGCCAGCAAGGTGGAGGTGGAGTACTGGTTTGGGCTGGTATCATCAAAGATGAGCTTGTGGGGCCTTTTCGGGTTGAGGATGGAGTCAAGCTCAACTCCCAGTCCTACTGCCAGTTTCTGGAAGACACCTTCTTCAAGCAGTGGTACAGGAAGAAGTCTGCATCCTTCAAGAAAAACATGATTTTCATGCAGGACAATGCTCCATCACACGCGTCCAAGTACTCCACAGCGTGGCTGGCAAGAAAGGGTATAAAAGAAGAAAAACTAATGACATGGCCACCTTGTTCACCTGATCTGAACCCCATTGAGAACCTGTGGTCCATCATCAAATGTGAGATTTACAAGGAGGGAAAACAGTACACCTCTCTGAACAGTGTCTGGGAGGCTGTGGTTGCTGCTGCACGCAATGTTGATGGTGAACAGATCAAAACACTGACAGAATCCATGGATGGCAGGCTTTTGAGTGTCCTTGCAAAGAAAGGTGGCTATATTGGTCGCTGATTTGTTTTTGTTTTGTTTTTGAATGTCAGAAATGTATATTTGTGAATGTGGAGATGTTATATTGGTTTCACTGGTAAAAATAAATAATTGAAATGGGTATATATTTGTTTTTTGTTAAGTTGCCTAATAATTATGCACAGTAATAGTCACCTGCACACACAGATATCCCCCTAAAATAGCTAAAACTAAAAACAAACTAAAAACTACTTCCAAAAACATTCAGCTTTGATATTAATGAGTTTTTTGGGTTCATTGAGAACATGGTTGTTGTTCAATAATAAAATTATTCCTCAAAAATACAACTTGCCTAATAATTCTGCACTCCCTGTAAGTCTGGGCAAGGGATGTCAATCTATTATTAGATCCATGAACAGTTGAAAATCTACATAAATTCTGATACTTCTATACACTGGAACAGAGAAAAATTTAAATATGTCGCTAAATAGAAACAGATCGACTTCATTCAGTATTATTGATGTCGAAGTAAGCATTTCTGCTTCATGTCTGATTGCACACCCTGTTTTTTGTTTGAGTCAATATTGTCTACACTGCTAAATAAGGCTTATTTTAAAGAAAATATGAGCTGTGTCACTGAGCAGAAAGCTGCAGAGGTAAAGAAATCCGTGGCTTTTCCTCTCACATGGATGTTAGATGCTCCGTGTTTGGCACTAGTTTTACCTTTGTGTCTGTCGCCTGTGTCCTCCACTCAGACTGACAAACACAATAATAGGATCTCTACAGCTTGAACCCAGCTTCAGGGACCAGTGTATCCTTGAAACAACAAGCAGACAGAGTCAGCAAAGGCTGAGACACGGCGGTGAATCAGAATCAGAAAGCCTTGACACATTTACTGAAACGGGGGGAAATTAGGTCTGCGCGCTACCTTTCTTACCTATCTGAGATGGTTGCTATGACAACACTTCCTGCTTAGCAAATGTGTACATGTCAGGCTGATGTCAACCTGATTAGTACATGAGCACACAGAGCGCCTCACTTCCTGAAGGCAGCAGTGAATAAACCACTTTCATCTACAACCACCTTTGAAACACACGAAACAAAAAAAATTATTAATTAATAAAACAGCATCTTAGAAAACGCTTCGGCTATAAAGCACGTGTTTCACCAAGTTGGCCCATTTTTAGCCAATAAGAAAGGACTGAGTTATGCCTGGGATTTCATAAAAGCAAGTGACTGTGCTGCCAAACCAACACATGGGTGTGACTGTATATCCGCAGTGTCACCACCACTCCTCTGAGTACATCTGCTGCTGGGTAGGGTGAATTTCAAGCAAACCAAACACTGTAGGCTCAGCCTTGTGACTACCAACTTACACAATGCAGTGCATACACAGACACACACCGCAAACATCAAGCTGGAGCAGCCTTTGAGGCCCAGAGTGTATCTTTGCATACTGTATAGCTGAAGTGGAAGAAAATCATCACTGAAAAGACAACGTTGTGGAGTTCTTAGTGAAACAAAAGAGAGGAAAAACTGCATAAAACCCTAACATGAGTGACATTTTTCAGTCTTGTAAAAATAGAATAAATATATTTCTTCATATACATGGCGCATGACAACCCAGGAAACTGTTTTATTTATATATAGATATAAATATATATGCTAACCTTTGTCATCCTCATAACAAATCTTGGCAGCCATCAAAGATCTTGGCCTTTTACCAAAGGAAAATCACCTGGACTGTGATAAGAACCATCAACCATTATGTTTTTAAGTACAGCTTAAATTACTTAAACAAAGGCTCTTTGTCTTCACTATATGCTGGCCAGTCATGCTTACATGTACATGTATAGGGACCCAGTAAATAGATATGACACCAGGCTCATAAAAAAAAACAAAATAACAATAAAGAATAGTCTTCATGTACACAAAAAAGGAAGAGAGAGAAGATTCATGTCCAGGAATGTGAATCAAAAGAGTTGTATAGACTCCTGTGAGACTGTTTAGACTTTTTTTTTTTTAAGTTCTGGATTTTGACCTTCAGCGTAAGAGCAGAGATAAGAGACTGCCAAATAAGAGTGGACAGTACACATAAAACTATCTGTACATTTTATAGAAGATCCATCAGGAATGTATTAATGAAATCTGCCATTTCACAATATTGACAGCACACAGAGTCTTTCTGTTTAAGCTGATATCAAACACCTCATCACCTTGTTTATTTGATTTCTTCAGTATAAATGTTGCCAGTTTTACACCATTTTACCAAGACATTTAATAAAGTCCTTTAATCTAAGGACTGTTTTGAGTTATTTATTAATAAAATGCTGAGGCTTTGCAGAGTAAACTATGCAACATTTTCGGTGTCTGACGGTGATCTCAGGACCAGCTAATGTTTGGTTTTTTTTCAACACTTTCAACACTCAACAATGATTACTTCCATGAAGACACGAAAGCAACTATCTGGCAATTGCTGACTAATGATTTCAAAGTTTGTTATAGATTGTGAATAATCAGTAATCAGATGATGATTACTATTTGTCAGTGATCAGAGAAAGAAAATTAGGACTTAAGTAGGAGTGAATTACTCATTTATACCACTGATGAAGGTTGCTTACTTCTTTAAAATGTCACATGGCGAGAAATGCATTTTTACTTCTCAGAAATGATGGTCTGAATAACTCTTAATATTCATTTTAGCCAACAAAAAAAGCCTTTAAAAAAGTGTGAAGAATCAGAAACAGCAAATTCCTCATACAGTACTGATCCAAAGTCTTTATCCACCCCTCATTTCTTTATATTTTGGTAGGAAAATTAGAAATAACTGTGTGATGTTTTTGAAGCAGCTGCAAACATCTATAAAAATACAGTATACAAGGCAAAAACAGAGCTTCTACAATTCTAACAAGCTTGAAAGTCAGGTATTTGGTATGACCATTCTCTAACACAGGCTAAACTCTCTGAGGGAGCTTCCCTTTCATTTTAATTCAAATCAATTTTATTTATATAGTGACAAATCATAACAGCTGTTTCCTCAAGCTCCTTTATACTGTAACCAAAAGACCGTACAAAACACCAACAATCAGACGACCCCCTACGAGCAAGCACTTGGCAACAGGGTGAAGGAAAACCTCCTTTTTAACAGGAAGAAACCTCTGGCAAAACCAGGCTCAGTGGGGCAGCCATCTGCAGCAACCAGTTGGTGTTGAGAGGACTAGCTTTCCAGGCTTCTTCAGGGACATCCTCATCTTCAATTTAAACACTTAACAGCTGGTATGGCATGGTTGATCAAAAATCTGACCGGCTACTTTCAGTACTGGCTGAAATGCAGCCCCAAATGATGACAATCCTGCCCCCCAGCTATAGATACTCTCCTGACCTCCTCTGTACTCACTGAAAATTATTTAAACCAAATATTTAAAATTTAGATTTATCAATCCATAAGACCTGTTGCCAACGATTTTAAGTCCATTTCTTGTGTAATTTTGCATATGTTGGCCTTTTGTTTCTGTTTACCTTCATTAAGAATAGCCTCTTAACAGCTACCCTTCCAATGAAACCATTTCTGGCTTCAGGGAACAGTAGATAGATCAGCTGAATGACCACATGTATATCTCAGGCCCTGTATCAGGTCTTTCCTGAATTTTTTCCCCCTATTCCTAAGGACATGACTTTCAGATAATGTTTATCTGCTAAAGATAGGTTTTTTTTCTTTATTTTCAGATCTGCAACTTCTTTTTTGTCTCCAACTTGTCCAGATTCCTCACATTTTTAAGGGACATGCTGCACAATATGTTGATAAATCCCATGTTTTTGAATAATATTTCTTTGGGAATTATTATATTGGTGGAAAAAATATTTTATACCTGTCAAACTGTGTTATCCATGTCATTTTTCGAGGATTCAACTAAAGTCGGAGAAGAAGAAATGGAAGCATGTGTTTTTGTCACAGGCTGCTAGTAACAAAGTACTTAGAAATACTTTTTAAAATTGGTTCTTTGCTATCACTGGTTTATCTCTTGAGTTAGATACATTTTTTATTGACCCATAGGTCTGTGTTAAGTGAATCATTCAAAGATCACTTTGTGTTGACTGTACTATCAAACAAATAAGATTCCTCTGAAAATGGTCATATACGGGGACTGGACTGGAAATGAGTGCGATAGCAGCTAATGACCAAAGAACAACTTTGAATGGCTTTCACAGAGCCTGGAGAAATATTGCTCAAGTCCATTTTAAAATTTTACGAGAACATCTGGCTCCCAGGAAGCAAAGTATAAAGAAATGAGGGGTGACTCAAGACTTTTTCTGAGCATTGAATCTGTGCCTGCTAAAGTGATTAACTTTCTCTGACTAATTATTCCAGCGCTGAAAGAAATATCAGTATGTCCATGAGGTTGTTGTCACGTTACTTAAAGGACTCAGGAATTGAGAGGAGAAAGGGTGTGAATGTAATAACATGTACTTTAGCACAAATACTTTTAGAAACATATAATTTACTCAGTAGCCTGTAAGTCATGCCGGTTTCTGCGTGTGAGTAACATGTTGAGAAAAATATGTGAATCTCAGCCCACTAAGGAAGTAGTGAGATCACTGAAAAGACACGAAAGCAGGCACACACAGGCACGTACACACATACCGCCTCCTACTTCAACAAAACTCTCCACTGCGGGGAATCACAGAGAGCTCTATGAGGAAACAGATCCTGGTCTTAGACGGTGGTCACCGCTGCATTTTCCTCCTGCTTGTCAAAAACTCGCTGCCAATCGAGTCAAGCAGCATTCTGTGTCGGAGGAGGAGATGCACACCATTCACAGATAAAGGATTACAGCATTGGTGACAGCTGCATGTGCGGCCACATCCCACAACTTGGCTCAGATGGGGAAGGAGGAAGGAAACAAAACAAAAGTGATCCTCCATTCAGTCTTGCAGCTTACAAGGAGTTCCCCTCCCCGTTCCTCTCTCATCCAACCACTGCGTTAAGCAGGACATGGTTCCCATCTCGATCACATAGCCCCCTTCCTCTGTTACTAATCAATTTACATGCATCACACGTCATACTAAATCCTGCCAGCTATCCAGCTAACCTACTCACACAACTACAAATGCAGCGGGAGCTGAAAATAAGTTGTTGTTTTTTTTTAAAAAAAAAGAGTCTGTTCCATGTAATAGCATAATAGCAGCCTTATGACTGGACCCAGCACTGTAGGGCTGTCAGTTCCTTCATTAATGAAACAGTAAACTTAAAAGCTTCTATAATGGGAACAAAGCAGTGGCACAGATTCGGTCACTTCATCTCTTCTGACTTCTGAGGCAGTTCACTCCTTCAAAATAAAACTTCATGGCATGTCAGGAACGTGAAGACAGGAAATGTATGCTCCTGGGCTTCCACTGTGTGCGGTGTGATCCACTCATGTCGAGAGGAAGCTTTGATGGCAGTGAATGGGGTACTAATGAGTTGGGCTTATCAATGGCTGGTCTGTATTCTGTCCTCCTAATGGCCTGAACTGTTGATGCCCCATGTAAACATCTCAGCCACTTCCCAGGCTCAGAACTGGTTCGTGGTGGGCTTACACTAGTAATGTCCCTACCCATTATACATCTGATTTGCCATGAAGGAAGTGGCTTGGTTTTATTTTCTCTTCTGGAATAATCTATCTGCTTTTCAAAATAAGTCACTATGTGGCAAACACAGTAGGTGGGGCCTTCGGGGAATAATCAGGGCAGAAGGCAGCAGTGTGTTGAACAAACCTTCTGTTAAAAGCTTTTCACCTGTTGAATACCAAACGAATCACACATTTTTTTGTAGACACACAACTGCAGAAATAACATTTGTGTGTCTAAACTGTCTGTGGTGCCACCTAAGTGTTGCACAGGCGGAGGGAGACTGTGAAAGCTGGCAGCTGACAGTAAATATGTCTCATAGTAGAACAGATTGAGACCAACTGTTGCTTCAGCGTAAAGCTCGTTATATCGGCTACTAATGTGACATTTTATCAACATGTTTGCAGTCTTACCTGGCCGGTGTACTGTGCAGTCAGGTATAGCCGTGTCTCCTTCCACTGAAGCCAAACTGTCTCCGTCAACAGACTGGGAGGAGACCTTTCCCTCAGCTCTGTCTCTCACGGCGCAATGTCAGAACTACACTAACGTGTTTACACCACAGACTGTGGAAAACAAGCTCAGCGGAGACCTCGCCGTCGACTTCCAAGCTCAGCTTTCACTTTCTGCGGACGTTTAGAGCTAATTTCTTTTAATTGTGGTTTACTTTTTCTTCTTCGCCAGCTTCCCCCTTTTCTTTCCTTTTCCTCCACTTGGACGCTTTGCGTCGAGAACAGCCGAATTTTGTCGGGAGAGAGGCGGACCAACCGAAACGCAGGACGACCGCCAGCTTCAAGCTACCCACCGCTCAGACGCGACTTCCGTAAAATTTCACAATAAAATGAAAGTCGAGCAGTCTAAGCTACTGCATTAATACATCGAATTTAATCTAAAAAGGTAAGTGTAAAGTTGGCCTTTTAAATGTAAATTTGCTGTTATTTCTGCATCGGTTGCCACAGATAACGAGAAATGCATTTCTAATAAACACTCTCTTAATTAGAAAAAATTAATAAAATTAAAGCACACGGGAAATGGTTTATATTTTAGTCAGTGAGGTCCTGGTGTAAATATTCATTGAGAATTGGAAGTCTAAAGTCACGGGCCACTTTATTAGGTACATGCTAGTGCTTTGGTGGATTCCCTTTTCCTGTGTGAATTGCAGCCTTCGTTTTCTGTCTTTAGCTGACAGGAATGATATCTGGTGGTCGTCTACTGCTGTTTGCTTTAAAATTCAGTGCGCGGTGCCTTTAGAGATATTCTTCTAGTATGAATGAGCCTGAAGCAGTCTAGGCATTGTCCTCTGACATTAACCAGACAATTTTAATCCAGATTTCTGGATATTTTCAAACCTTTCTCTGTAAACCCCCAGACATGGTTGTGTGGAAAAATCCTAGTAGATCAGCAGTTCCCAAACTACTTAGAGCAGCCTGACACCCAACAACCACAAAGTCACTTAAATCTTTTTCTTCCCTATTCTGTTGTCCGGTTTGTATTTCAGAATGTTGCCTTGACTCTGTTTACCTGCCTAATGCATTCGGTGTGATGACATGGGAATGGCTGGTTAGATATAAGCAGCTTTTCCACAATAACGCAGCTGGTTAGTATATATGAGAGAATCAACTCAAAAGTTCTGTCTGTATTGTATTACCTACTCGGAACGTGTTTAATCATGCTACATGCATGCTAAAAAAAACAAAACAAAAAAAACCCGAAACAAAACAAAAAGACCAAAAAATACTCAGCATATTATTTAAAAACACTAAATTAAACATCAACAGTAACAAAAACTAATGTAAAAAATAAGGATTAGAAAGAAAAACAAAACAAAGCATTGGTAACAAACTACACAGAAAAAAACCCCAAAAACTACTGAAAAACACTATTCACCGCATTTTGAGCAGTTTTTATTTTTATTAAATATTCTGTTGCCCCTTAAACAGTTATACTTTGTTTTACATCAACTATAACCCGGAAAGCAAATTTCTAATCAAGATATACTCAGTAGTAGCAACACAGAAAGCTGCATTCAGAGTACCAACGTCCCCTCTGGGACCAACATGCAGATATGCAAGAAAATTCTCAATGAAACACAGTAAAGATTTTCCCTTATTCTTAATGTTTAGAATAAACACTGAATCTGTTTCCTGTTACACCAAAAGTCTCCAGCTAACTTGACAAAAGTGAAAGCAGCACTGTCATTCTGCTGTTAGCCTTGCTGAGGCGCACCCTTTCCTTTCTGTGTGCAGCAGAGGTGTCCAACGGTTTATGCATTAAAACCCTTTACAAAAACACATTTTTAGTTCTTTGGTTGGTCTGAATTAAAAGAAAAAGTCTTAACAATACACACATTAAGTAAAAGTTTTTATTTAAATCAGCATAAAAAGCAAATAAAAGAGACTAAACTTAAAAAAAAAAAAAAAAGTGTAATAGGCTACAATCAACTTCAAAAATATTGATAGAGCTGGATGCATATATTTTGTGAAGTTGAAAATAAGCACTTTATGAAAAATAGATATCTACATTGTAACCAAATAAACATACAGTATGCATTTCCCAATGTGGCTATGGTCTGTACATTTCCCCAGTGAGATAGATATATATATATATTTTTTTTTTCATTTATCTTTATTTTTTTTAAAAGGACTTGAATGACTAATTGTGACAGCAGTACTCCATATGATCTACTTTCTATGACACATACGTTTGTGACAGGTTCTGAACGCCTTGAATGAGAAAACGCCCCCTAATAAAGCAGAAAATCAAACCACGTGTCTAAAACATCTTACAGTCGGTCTTCGTCAGCTCAGGTTTTTAAAACAAATGGCACAGGAGTGCGACAGGCTCACGCCACAAAGAACTGCTTTTGTCTCCCTGTAAAGCAGCTTTTTCAGTACCAGACTTTGTGTGAAAGGTATTGTGCAACATTAACAAATACCACATAGTTTACAATAAAGTATGAAATGTGAGAAGAAATTCCACCGTGAAATGAACAGGACTGATAGGAGTGCTGATATTCAGCCTTTACAAATACAAAAAGACACTTTGGGAACATACTGGCTTTTAAACAACCTCGTGGTTTGATGCCAGAGAGCAATTTCGGGGTGATGGTAATTGCATGCAAGGTGGATTGTCGATCCCATTTTAGAGCCACTTCAGACATAAAGAGGAAGCCTGTTTGATTACATATACATCAGTGGTGGAGCAGAGAGTAGATGGGAGTCTGCGTAACAGTGTTAAATCTATTCCTGGGCTTCTTTGCCAGTCATCTTGTAGACCACAGTGGGACCATCGAGATGCGTGATAGTTGTGGTCAGATGGAGGTCTTCGCCGCTGTTCGCTCCGCCATCACCTGCACATAAAACATCATCATCACATTTTTCAGGACATCTTTAGTCCTTTTTGGGCTTTTTCCAACTTTACATTACTGCAGGCAGGAGTCTGTTGCATATCAAGCTGCTTTAGCAGCTTGATATGAATTTCATTTACATAAACACTCTCAGCTTGCGCAAAGCAGAAGTGAAACTAGAGAGCTGAAAAACTAAATCAAAACATGGAGAGTGAAGCTTGGAGAGAGCTGCTCCTCCCACGAGACCCCTTGACGCACTTCAGGGAAAGCTTCCAAACTTCAAACCCTCTTTTTCTCTCTCTCATGCCACTGACGTCAGGAGATGGATGGATGGTTTTCATTACTTCCTTGCTCTTCGCCCCACCCCCTCTCTTCACTGTTCCCTTCTTTTCCGCCTGGAAGGAAGCCTGGTGTCCATTAGAATCTCACTCTCAGGCCAAAGAGACCCTTCTTTCCCCTGGGAATCAAGCCTTTCTCACTCACTCCAAAAAACAAACTTTGGATGAATAGGCAGCTTTACAAGAGGAGACAGATACTTGCTCTCTATTAGACTGAAGTAAGAGCTACTGGGGGCATTAATAAAATTCAGCTTTAATACAATGAAGAGAAAGGGGTTACGTCTAGGAGCAAGCAATAAAACTAGCCTTATCAATAATTTATTGCCATGATTTTATAATTTTTAGAGACCTAAATAAATAAATAAATAAATAAATAAATAAATAAATAAATAAAAAAGCGGGTTAATTATAAGGCAAGTAGAAAGGTGTACTTACCAGTGATGCACTGACCACTTGACTGCTCATCTCCATAGTGTTTGTGAGACGGTGCATAGAGAAACATGATGGCGAACACGTACAGATTCCACATACCGTAGATGCCAGTGAAGAAGGCGCTGTTCACCTGCACCGTGTGTTCTCCCCAGTGCCAGTGACCTTCATTCACCTGGACCAAAACCAAGAGAGACCATTTTTAATGATTTTGTCCTTTCAATGTCGTAACTGGCCCTTACTCTGAGACTAGGGATGGGTATCGTTTAGGTTTTATCCGATACCGGTGCCAAATCGGTACTTTTGAAACGGTGCCGGTGCTTAAACGGTGCTCGAACCGGTGCTTAAAGAATGGAGAACACAAACTTTGTCCAAAAACCTCTCATGTTCAGCTGGGTTTTTTTGTAAAAAGATAACAATGTTAGCCTTTTCTGCAGCTATGTGGCATATATGGCATCACTCTTGGCTGGAAGCAGTGCTTAAACAATGGAAAAAACACAAACTTAAAACCTCTCATGTTTAACTGTTTTCCACTTTTTCTTTGGTCATTTTAGCCTTTTTGGCCAGGGTGAAGGGAGTATCTGCCATCAAACAAGAAGACAGCCGCATGTAGCTATGATGATGTTTGCTAGTTCACCTTACATGCATTAATGTAATAACGTGGTTAGCCTACTCAACGTAAATTACACACGAACAACATGAAGCTACTCATGCAGAGAAGAACGGCTGCTGCTGCATCATCATCCGTCATCATTTCTGCTACACTGGCAGGGCTAGGGGCCAGGACTCTATTCTTCGGGTTTTTGGGGGATGTTGCTCCGGGTCCGATAACTGGCAACCCACCCGACGTGCACGGTGTGAGGTCTCGCAGCAAGCTATCAAATACGGCGCATTTCTCGGCTTTTAAAAAAAACGCTATGCGTCGCCAGCTGTTTAATCGGATTCTTGGTGTTACCTCCTTTGACAGTATCACCTTAAAGCACTTGTTGCAGGCTGCTGAGTTTGCATCTTTTGCTGTGAAGTACAGCCAGACTTTTGACCGCTTCGCCTTGGACATTTTTAATCTGTAGCTCTGCTCTAACAGAACGTACGTACCTGGCCCCGCCTACTATCCTCGGAAACGTAAAATGATTGGCTAGAAGTGTATCACAGCTCAGGAAAAAAAAGCACCGAAATAAAGCACCGAAATGTGCGCTGCTTTTCGGTCTGGTTACTACCGTTTATGTCAGAACCGGTGCCATCATGGCACCGGACACCGGTACCCATCCCTATCTGAGACACAACAGATTCCGTAACTTTATGAATGAGACTCACCTGACTTATGATGAAGAAGATCACTGTCAGTGCAGCACAGGCCAGAGTGACCAGCATGAGGAATTTGAACCTAAAAATCAGACCCTAAAATGATGACAGTGGGATTACTTAGTAAGAAAACATTAAGCGTCACAACACTGTTAGGAGTGCATTAATGTGTGTGTAAGATAATAAACAACCTAGATCTAAACACACTGGCATGACAAACTAACTAAACCGCAGACACACACCTCATAGTGAAGCTGTCTGGCCTTAGACATGGCAGGGAGGGACATCCTCTTGCCACTAATGTTGCGGAAGACTTGAAAAACCATGAAACAGAGGAAGAGAAAGTAGAGACACGCACAGATCCCTGCCACAATTATGAAAGCCATCTAAGGAAACTTGTCAAGGAAGTAAGTAGTAGTCGTCGTAGTAGTCGTAGTCGTACTACTAATAGTGAAAATAGATGAAAAGGTTCCACAAATTTAAACTTACAAAACACATTTTCACAATAATGTCTGAGGTGAAAAAACTTATAAAGTTATACTCATAAACCCACAACTCTATTCATGCAGTTATGGATCATTGTATAATATATTTTAAAGCAGCTAAGGTGACCAAAAAAATAAAAAAGGTTGTGTGCTGATGAATTTTACATCAATCAGATCGCCAAGCAAACAAAAATGGATATGCACACGTAAACACAAGAACCCTCAGCAATGCACATATGGCATAACTGAATGTTTCATATCATCATATTAGTCAAGAGAATACAGTTGCCAGTTTGTGCAGAAGCCAAGTGCAGTTTGGAAGCTGGCATAGTATCAATGAAGAAATTAATCTGTTCCAACAAATGAAGCAGAAGATCAACCATAAAAATGTTTATTCATGCTAAACTCAGAAGTCATGCTTTGGTAATTTACTCTGCCATAGGGTCTCCACTGTCATCATTTCTCCCTAATGAATGTTCAACATCTGGTCATAAAAAGGATACAGCCAGCTCTGTTCCTATGTCCGAAGCCCAGATGCTATAGAAGGGATTTTTCAGCTGGACACCTCTAAGGAGGAGAAAAATAAATAAATAAAAAAAATAAATATCAAGTATGACAGAAATCTTTTTTTATATACAGACACACTTCAAAGGAGTAATATAATAACACACAACCCATGGAAAAGAAAAATACTGGTACAATGCAGTACATTTAACTAATTTTGAACAATTAGCCATAGCAGTTGCAAATAAGGAGTGACTATTGTGGTTTGAAAAAAGAAATTACAGGGAGTGCAGAATTATTAGGCAAATGAGTATTTTGTCCACATCATCCTCTTCATGCATG
>NW_024582627.1:326392-346233 GCF_018398535.1 Haplochromis burtoni
AAGACTTTGCCAACCAATGAGTGAGGTCACGGTGGCTACGTCCATCTTTTATACCGTCCGTGGTTTGCTGTAAACGCACCTCTATAATGCAATGGACATAGTCCGTTTTAATATGGTTATTTAAAACTGTGTTTAATGAAACTTAGTCTCACCTCTCACACATGTCAAAGATAAAGAGGCAGAAGGAACCAAACACGACAGGTCCGACCTGCTTCCAGTAAATTGAGAAACGGTTCCTCTCTGTCTGGTCCTGAAAGAGAAGCACAAAACGGACAGATGTTTTTCACATTTCATCACTTACTGCATGCTACCTTCTCGAGGAATGGCCATGCTATAGATTAAACAGATGTCCTTTTATAAACACACCATCTTCATCAGAGTTTTTGATTTGTGATTGACTGATTGATTGATTGACTGGACTGCAATCTTAAAAATCAACTAATGTCTGTGCTCACTGTCACAGACATGTTAGCCAGCAAATGTAGATCTCACAGTCAGTGGAGGGTAATTTAGAAACTATGATAACTTCTGATACTACGAAGACCTAAATCAAGCTTCAGTAGTTGCAAAATTCTCTGACCTGTGACATCTCACATTTGATGACGCCTGTTCACAGGAGAAACAGGCTCCATCCATTGACTTCCAAGAAATAGGAAAAATACCAAATATTCATCCGAACAACATCAAACACTACACTGTAGTGTAGTGTTTGATCATTAGCAGTACATTCAGTGAGTGTGAGGTAGATTTGTGACAGACAGGTGAAGGACAAACAAAAGTACAGATTCTTTGATTTGTTAGTAAAACAATTTTAGACGTAACTACTGAAATAGCACTGTGATAAATTACTCAGATTAAAGATTAATTCTAGAGGATATTTGGACCTGTGCAGTTATCCAGCATAGTTTTGTGACTTGGCGACACAACTTGTGCCTCAGCACTCCATAACCTCACACTGTAACCACTCTAGCACCTTTATGGTTCCTAAACACTTAAAAAGTGCAATAATACCACTGACAGTTGATCACTGAATGTCAAGGAGGGAAAAATTAAAAACAGATTGAGCTACAACACTGGCATCCTATTACATAACCACACCCAAATTCAGTGAGCACTTTAGAATGACCCATTTTTGACAAATGTTTGTAAAGGCAGACTGACTGGCTAGGTGCTTAATTTTATAAAACTGTGGCAACTGAGCTGAAAACACCTGAATTCAAAGATTAAGAGGTGTTCCTCAATACTTTTGTCCAGACACTGTACCCAGGATTAAGACGAAGATGAGGAAGAAAATATCAACAGGCACCATCATAATATTGAGACTTCTCTGCAGAAGGACCCAAAAGGCTCGTCATGCTGCTTTACATGAAGAGATCCTGCTGTATCACGCCACAAGAAGAGCTTTAAGGAGACGACGTGAATGTCTTCAAGTAGTTACGGGAGTAAGCTACTTGAATCCAGAAAGAAAGCATTGGGAAAGGACTGAAGTTTAATGTTCAGCACAAGTTGACCAAGCTGAAAAAGTTCAGAGTTAATACACACCAGAGGTTATAAATGATGCCAAAAGGTGTGTCTATTAGATGTTGACAGGGAGAGATCTAATAAACTTTTGTGCAGCAGATACTTGGATGAGTAATAGCACGAAAAGGACAAGTGTAATTAATAAAGTCTGTGATATCTGCAGAGACCAACACCAAGGATTTGGAAGTTGTTTGGCAACATAATAAGCACACCTGTCTAATGTATGGAATTTTTTAAGACAGAGTCATTAATTATGTAATAGTCACCTGACCATCTTTTTCTGTTTTGATTATTCAAAATGCCTGGTGTGAAAAATCTTCATGTACACAAAACAGTCTGAATCTTTCTGTCGTTCAAATTTGTAACAACATGATCAACACTTTAGCATTGTATAGTGATTTGCTGGCGTCTCTACGTGTTACAGTGCAATTAATAAACACACACACACACACACACACACACACACTTTGTTTATGCAAAGTGGGCGGGTACTGGGATAAAACTTCTCTAGTAGTCTCACCAAAGTCATCTGTCAATGGGAGGAACAATACTGTTGTATGACAAGGTGGGAAATACATGAGCCCTACACAAACACAGCCTCGAATGTATGAAGTGCCATAAATGTCAGCTTTTAATCTCACAAGAGCAACTGAACATCTGCATCACACATGTAAAATGTACCAGTCTCTGATCCAACAGGGGACTTTTAAAATATGATGTTCCCTTCTATTAATATCTGATAAAACCCATTTGAAAAATACAGTGATTGTGCATACATTGTTAATCATATCAGCTCAAGCACAGATCACGGCTGTCATGCAAAACTGTCTTGAACTTTTACACATTAACATACAGCAAAATTAGATAATGAACAGAATAAACAGGTTGTACAGAGCAAAACCTTGAGAACAAGCAACCAGGTTTAAGAACAGGCCATGGAACCACACCACGTACAAGCTCAGGTGTGTCAGGTAGAGATGTGACATTGCTGCAGAGGCTTTAGCATGCCAACGAAAACAAGTGGAGCAGAGCCAGCCAGCCAACAGGAGAAAAGCCTGCTGTGCTACAGTCCAGAGAGTTGAGGCGGGGCAAAGAGACGATGAACCTGTCTGAGGCAGACATGGAGCTCATCAAGACAATGGTCACTGTGTTCAGGTGACCAAAAAAAAAAGCTGATGTCTGATCATCTCCGTGACTGCCTCAATCCAGGCCAGATTACAGACGTCAGATAAAAATGACCTGCGATTCTTTTGTGGGATGACAGCAAAATTCAGGGAAGATTTTGATGGCTGGTACACAGAGATCACACATCTTCAGTTCTTCTCTGCCCAGAACCAATGTTTTAAAGAACTGTGTTTCCTGGACAAAAATGACAACAAGATAAAATGGGCAAAACCACTTTTCCAAACTTTATAGTGTGACATGTAGGTTTTTAACATGAACCCATGACAAGACTCAAGTTTTATTGTCCTTATTCAAAGAACAAAGCTTTAAGTCATGAGAACCATGTGGGGGGTTTTTTGACATTACTGAAAACAAACCCAAACAAATATGCATATAATGAAACACTGAATTGAACTCTTCACATCTGTCATATTTGCTTGTTCTCTAGCTTTCAGTTAACAGTTCTCTGTTTAGCTGTTAAGAGTCTTCTTTAAGATGAACACTCACTCAAAAAAATATATTATTATTTAATTAAACTGAGAAATAAGGAAATTATATAAATTAAGAGTCAAGTCTTGCAAGTGATGAATATGGAGATGCAAGATGTACTTCAAAATAAATACACCTTTACACTGAGAAAGCATAGAGTAGGATCAAGAAACAATAATCTGCACAAGTCCTCTGTGATTACACATGCAAGTGCATGGTGCTCTGCATTTTCCTACATCAATATGGGCTGGAGTGAGGAAGAGAAGACAGTGTGCAGTAGCTGAGGCATTCTCCTGAGCATGCATGCAGTCCTTGCTTTTATCAGAGCCCGATCATCCTTTCATTCAAACACCATAATTCAGGATACTTAAATAAAAGTGAGATTAAGAAACTTTAAGTAAGATCAATAGCGAGTCAGAAAAACCATGCACAAGACCAAAGTAAATGGAGCTTTGTACAGTACCATGAGGTGCTCCCCGCAGAAGATGATCCAGAAGGAGAGCAGCATAGAGTAGAAGATGCCCTGCCTGATGTCTCCAAAAAGCAGCATCCATGTCCAGTTGAAGCCAACAGAAAACCACTCCACTGGGATGTTGATGAATGTCATGGAGATTCCTAGAGCCAAGATTACCCTAGGAAAGCAAAACAAAAAAAAAAAAAAAACCAACAACCATAAATTCAACATTACCTACTTTGATGACTTATGTAATAATATGTGACTCAGTGTAGGAAAAGCCACCAAAAGATGTAAACCGGTTAATTCAGCTAAGATCTAAGCGATGATGCAATCAAGAACAACTCGACTTTCCGATATTTCCAGTGTTTATTATCTAAACTCCGCGGTCTATAGATTTCTCTCAAAACTATGTCAGATGGGGGGAAAAAAAAGTGTTTTGTACTTAACACTTTCTAATGTATAAAAATTAAATAAACATCATTTTGACCCAAATTCTTGTCTGCAAATCTCTGGGCTATGAGGGGAAAGCCCCCCGCAACCTTCCCAGTCAGCAATCAACCGCTGCACCTCCCAACCCTCTCCACCGCAGTCATGCTGGAGTCGTTTCCATCTTTAGCCTGTTGTGTTGATTTTTTTGAATGGACACAGTGTGACATCTTCATGTTAAAATTAATATAATAGAAGATTAATTCAATCTGTTTTTTGCATGTTTATTGAAAAGTTTTGAATTTTTTAGGAAAGAAGGGGGGAGAAAAAAACAGTTTGAACTAGCCTGGTTTTCATTTGACGCATCGAATATGGTGGCATATAAATGAAGTTTCGTTGAACATTTCATTGAATTTGAATTAAAGACTGGGGAAGTAGGACTCCCAGTGGGATTTACTGCCTTCTGAGGTTGGCTGTTCCAAGTGATCTGGATCATCTTTATCATAGTGAGACATTCTCATCCTGAAGTGTGTTTTTATTTTTATAAAGTTACATCCCAACAAGTATTATTTGTTACTTTAAAAAAAAACTTAAAAAAAAAAAAGTATAAACTTCTGTATCTGGACTAAAACTGTTACACACACACATACATTTTTTGTTTTAGGCTGAGCATTTACTTAACCAGGCTTACTAGACTTCAGGACATTGATTAGCTTACCCATTCAGCTACAACCACAGCATGTTCCCACAGAAGCTTGACTTATGCGTTTCTAAATCATGTATTTTACCTAAACAGCCTCATTACTGCTAGACCTTGAATATCTGTTTCATGAAATCTAGAGTCCAGTGAACTGAGAACAATCACCACAGAGAAAAATTAGGCTCATCTTTTTAGCAAATTGCAACAGGTCCCTGCATGTGACCAGCTGATAAAACAAATACTGTAAATAGACAGATAAGAGGGCAAAACAGAGCTACAGAAGATAGATGGGTACAAACACTTTATGATAACACTGTGGGCAAGAGAAGTAATCTGATACACATTCTAAGCAATTTGACGCCAGACAGTTCTGCAAAGTGAACAAAGTCAAACCACATTAGACCGGTATGTATAGAATGTGTCGAGGGCACCATCGACACAGGCAGGAGAACTGGGACCTGCATACGCCCGCATGTGTGAAAAAGTCAAAGGGTTAGGGTCAAGTTTGTAAAACTGAAGTGGCAGACATTTTTTCCCTACTTAACATGGGACAGTATGAAAAGTACAGGTGTAACTAATAATATGAATTATTTCTTAAGTGCATTTGAGTATGTCAGGCAATAGATGTGAGCAACCAACAACATTATCATTTGTTTTCTGCCGTAGCAACTCAAAATGTCTGCTGCGTTCCTGAGGAGTTGACATTTTCAGCACATGTTTCCAATGACAAAATAAAGATGTTTCATATTATCCTGTGTTCCCCTCACATCCATTCTCCTCACAACTTTAGAGAAAGCCTGAGGTTTACCATTCTGACACCTATGTGGGCTAGCATGGCAGGAGACTCTAGTAAAGCTTTTAAAGCATGAAAAAATCATCCACTGTCCACAAATAGGGTACAATTCGCACTTCCTGAGAGCCTGCTGGTCATTTGGGAATAAGAGCCTTGAGCTGGAAAACACAGAGGGAAGGAGAGATACACTGCTGCTGTAGTTGTGTGTCGTTCGTGATGTGTGGTTGTGGCGACAGCGTGCGGGTCTGTGTGGTGTGATTTGTGTGGGTGGTCGTGGTGTCCCGGCGTGCTGTCGGGTGTCCCGCGGTAGCGGGTGTTTACCCGTTCCTAAGATGTGACGACCCATCCTTGGGTTTGTGGTGTGCACAGTATGTGTCAGCTGAGTGCTAGCTTGCAGATTTTGTAACGTGTTTCATGCTTCGCCTGGCTTTTCCTGTGGCGCAGAACGCTGCCTCTTACTGATCTGTCTTCTCTCCACGGCAGGGGGTTAGACAAACACTGGGCTCGGAGCATGACTTCAACTTGTTCACAGGGCAGCACAACTGCTTCCATGTGTTGCTTGAACCTTCATCAACTTGGCTTGGTTATAGATTTAATACAAATATTTGAGGAGGTTTTTGGAATATACAAAAACAGCCATGAAGATTTCTCATGTTTCCCACATTGTTTTGCTTACACCACCTCATTGAATTTTCAGTAGTTAAAAAGCCAAGTGCGAAATACCAACATTCCCAGATACCATTCCTCCTCAGACGCTTGATGAATAACACCCTCTGATCTCAGTGACCTATACTGTACACAGCTAGTATGACCTACTTGTTCTTTTCATCCATAGTTAATATGTACTTTCATCTAGTACATGCGCTGAAGCTGAGCTACTGTGTTATCATCTAACAATTACTGCAGGTCCTCAACATATCATTTATCTGTAATCACTGAGCCACAGATAATTCAATTATTTGAATCTTCATCACTGGTCACCTGAGGGTAGATGGATGAAGTGAAGAGAAAGGTGGATGGCAGCAGCAAAATTTAGTGTTATTTGGAAACGTAAAAAGAAAAGTTGCACTTTTTACAGATCATCACTATGATGCTGATAATGAGGGGGCCTTACTTCTCTAGCAGGACAGGAGGTCTGCTCATGAGGGTGATGCGTCTCCAGTACCAGATCATGATGATGAGGATGCTGGGTGTGAGGAAGGTCTTCATGGCAAACCAAACTTTGGTGAAGCCACCGTTCTGATGAATTCCCTGATGAGCAAAAAGAAACGCTATCAGTGTCAGTGCACGGTAACACTAATAGAAGTTTTCCACTAATACCTACTTGGCTCAATGTGATTCGACCTCACTCCATTTCAGTTTTTTTCCCATTACAATTAAGTACAACATAATGTGTGGGGGTCAAAACATACAGCACAATAATGAAGGATGTCAAGGCGTTGGTATACCTGCAGCAGAGTAGGTACTAGTGGAAAAGGGCTATAACAGTACATCCCTTAACCCTTTAAAGCCCAGCATACTGTATTTGATGCATGTGTTTTTGAGAGAGTTTAATGGGGTAATGACATGTCATTGTGAAATCTTACAACAAGTCGGATGTCTCTGATCTCTCCAATTCCCACATTGATCTTCTTCCTCTCGTTGACAGGCAGGCGAATGTTGAGGAGGTAGTACTTATGGGCCACGCTCCCCAGTTCCATGAAAGGTAGCAAGTCGCACTCGTAGTAACGGCCCTCATTCTCGTGAGTCTGGAGTAAACAAGCATTTGAAAACACGTTTACCTAAAGAGACAAGCTACTTGAATTTATTTTAGGTAAGCATCAGCATCAACAGTTCTGAAACTGACTATATCCACAAGATTAGCTGAATGTAGCTTTGAGGCAGCAGTGTAAGTAAATACAGAGCATTTTCCAGTCTTCTTTCCCACAAAAATGTAAGCACAAAAATAGCCTAGGCAGTGTTTTCATTGAAAATTTTGAGTATAAAATATCTCCTTAATATAACTAACTAATTTACCCATGTAACTTGTCAGAAGCCTTTACAATATAAAATATATTAAAATAATATAAAATAATATAAACATTTCTACCTGGGATGCTGTACCTTGGGCCAATTTTTTTTTTTTACCAAGGGTTCAATAGCCTGCTTTGTCACTAGGTCATAAATTTGGGTATTCTCACTAAGGCTAATGATACAGACCTTTTTCATAATATGAAGAGACTTTGGAGTCAGAAACCATGCGATTCATAATATAAACTAATATATATAATAACTTAATTTTACGGATCATTCTTGTATACGCTGATAAAAAGGTTACATTATTAGTAAAGCAATTTATCCATCTAGTTTTGCAATTAATACCTAAACAGAGTATCTTTTCCATAAAAGCTTTGTACCATATCGCTTCATATTTCTATTTAACAGCAGTTGTGGAAAAATAGTATAATACGTCTCCTTATTCAAGAGTTATGCTCTCACCTTTTAACAAACCCCATTACCCCTTATTGCTAGACAATAACCGACTAAATATGATTCAGAGAGGAGAACCGAGTTCTTGGGTAAATTAAGGGTGTTGCATCTAGTTCAGACATGTCTGTAAAAACAGCAGGGCAGACAGAGCTGTACTTTAAACCTCTAAAATACTTTATACTTATACTACTTTTTTTTTTTTTTTAAGTACAGCAAAGAAATTAAGTTTGCATTGAGTTATTGAAGCTACAGGACAGAGGCAAGCCCAGACATGACACAACTTTGGCTCTGTGTGCCAAGTCAATAAAATGAGCAAGCTTTTGTAATTTAAAAGTCGAGCTACAGTCTTAACTACCTTGGTAGCGGTGAAGTTGCAGCTGAGTTTCCTCTGCTCAAAGGAGTGAGCCATCTCTGTCCATTCACTGTCCATATCATCTCTGTAGGCCAGGCCAACGTCAATGTACACCAATGATCCATCCTCTGGGGAATAATAATAATCATCATCATCATCATCATCACAACAACAAGAAGTTGTTTTTGCATTAATATAACACTTGATATACATACTCTAAAGACAATCCTGACAATAATAAAGAAGACAGAGAGAAACATTTTTCCCGATGGAAAGAACAAAGAAGGCTCTGAATAATGCACACTAGGGCTGAACGATATATCGCATTTGCGATAATATCGCGACATGATCAAGTGCAATTTTCTAACCGCAAAGGCTGCGATTATACTCTGGACATGTCCAAATTCATGGGCTGCATCCTCCTGAGGCCGCATTTGTAGACCGATTACGTCACAGCGACGCGCCGAAGGCTGTCCAAATTACTACCATATCCCAGAATTCATAGCGCGGCCCAGCCAAACTCCAGTTTCCAGCAATGGCGGCCGCTACTAAGTTTTAAAATTACTCATACTAATCTTTCTGGGTCACAAAATAAACTTTTAACATATTTTCAGGCGAGAAAGTAGTTGTGTAAACATCAAATATCTGCTCGGTTTATCAAGATATCCCATATTTGCAAAAGTGCTTCGACGTTTTCGGAGACGTCTGCTACCCACCAGCTCGATAGCTAGCCGGGAGCTCGAGGGTCACTGATGCGGCCGAGAACGGCACAACTCCCGGCACATCATTTTCAGATCACCGCGGACTTTCGCTGCTTGGGTTAAACGTAATATATAAGTCACTTAGACAACCTAAAAATGTTATTGTTGGGCTTTTTTCAGTGTTTTGTTTGTTCGTGAGTAAATCGGTTTGGCTGAGATTAAAGTTATTAGATTAGATAAAATAAAACTTTATTAATCCCCCGGGTGGGTTCCTTTTTGGTTTTTACACAGCTGACTAAACGTCAAACAGAAAACTGAAGTTAAGACGGCCCCACCCTCGCCACCTCCCCCTCCGCACACAGCTGACTAAACGTCAAACAGAAAACTTATTAAACAGAAGTATGAGACAGTCGAGAATTTACACCAGTGTCTGGTTATATTTTAGATAGCAAGAAGCAGACGGCCGAGTTTATTAAACTCCACCGAGACAGCGGTGACGCTAATCAGAACTAGTCAGAAGGCTAGACCGTCCAATTTCACGCCTTTAAGTTTTAAAGGCGTGTTTGTGTGTGTGTTTATACAATTGCTATTATGTTTGCACTTTATGTGTAATGTTACTGACTGCAGAGATCAGTAAGATGTGTGTATTTTTTATTTATTAGTTTTATTTATTTAATATTATTTTTTAATTGAATGACTGTCTAGTAGTTCACAGATGTCGAAAAACTGAGTGTGGTAAAGCCACTGATTTTTTTTATGTATATTTCTGCAATCTGCACATTGTACTGACTTTCATTTTAATGTTTACACCAGGGTTCCTTGTCAGCACTTTATGCTCAGATGTTTGTAAGCTAAAAATAAACTATTGTGTATGTTCAAATATACTGTTGTGATTGAAGAAGTTAAATAAAAATGTCAGTCATCAATTCATGCATCACCTCATGTCATCATAACAGAGGTCTGTCTTCCAGGAAAGAACAGTTTAAAATTAATGTAATATAGTATTGGCCATACTATATGATGTATTGCTTGTCTTTGTTTAATAATACAGAAGACAAAGACCTTAAAAAATAATCGCATATCGCATCGCAATCGCAATATTGGGGCAAAAAATCGCAATTAGATTATTTTCCATAATCGTTCAGCCCTAATACACACACACACACGTCTGCATTTTGACGTGTGTTGTGCCTCGTCACAAACCTGCTGCCTCTTATCATCCTCGCAATGAGATCAAATTAAAATGTGGTGACAGACAGCCACAGCCTTTTCAGTATACACCCACCAAATGCTCTTAGCAGTGGACGCCTAGCTTTTTTCTTTGTATGTGTCAAAATCTGTAGAACGTTTAAGAAGCAATCAGTGAGTTTAATCACTGGCAATCGGCATTTGCATCAAAAACTCAAGGGTGCAGTTCAAACTGGCATACATTCATGTAAAGTGCAGATCACTGGCGTGTTAAACAGTGGTCCTGCAAATCTGGAATAGTTCTGAAACACTCGTATTAATAAGATTATTTCTCAATATCCACGTGTTCGATATGGTTCCTTCCAAAGTAACCATAGCAAGGTTACTTCCTAATACACCCAAACTTCAACAAGACCTTAAAAAACCCAGCCCAGTGAATCCAACAAAAAGATCCAAAGCCAAGCTATTAAAGCTGCATCTTTAGATCACATTACAAAGCCAAGTGTTTTCTCCTCCAGCCCTCCAGAGAGCCTCTTGTGCCGTTATGAAACAAGCTGGAATGAAGAGAAAGAAACCCGGTGGCCTCTGCTGTAAGACAGGGGGAAAAAAGGAAAAGAAAAAAAGGGGAGAGAGAAGAAGAGGGAGCCAGATGAAAACTGGCAGCCGACTGTCTCTGTAATGCCCTCCCCTCTGCCATTGGTTGAGCCGGCCGCCCTCAAATGTCAGCTCGCTTCATGCAAACATTCCAGTCCACTCCAGCAGCCATTGCCACGGAAACTAAGCCTCCTCAACAGCTGTGTTATTGCTGGACCTGGGCCAGAAAGGGGGTGCTTGGTGCTGGGTGGAGTGGGGCAGGTGGGTGGAGTGGTTAATAAGGGTGACGCTCTTCTCTGGGATGAACATTGTTACACAGATAAGGTAGTCAAGGAAGAGATGGCCTTGTGTTACTTCGTCATACACCAGCAGAACAGAATCCACCCACCTTTGTGAGGTTGCTCTACTCGGGATTTAACCCTCATGGTATTTTGTTACCGGCAGATTAACAAAGTGGCTCCAGCGTTTCAATTGGGAGCTCACTGGCATTTTATGAAATCAGAATCAATGAATTGTTTTATGCAGTAAGGTTTATTGAATAAAAATGTAGACATGGCCTAATATTAGAAGTTGCGCCAGACAACATAAAACGGTGATTTGACTACCTGATTGTTCCTCTTTTATAAGATTAAAGAGCTTTCTGTAATGTGAGACACAAAAATGCCTCACATTACGCAATGCTTATGCCAATTTAGGAAGTCTGTTCATTACTAGCCTCTTATTTTTTTCAGTTTCAAGCTTACCTCCTCAGGATAAAAACGGAACAGGCAATAATGTTGTACACTAGAAAAGGGATGTAAATTATAGGGTTTAAAATTGTCAACTATTTTACGTTTCAAGGTGAGATTCCTGCTTTTTCCAGCACTACCCGATTTCTACTAAATGTGGCACTCTGCTTCTTCTGCATCCATTTGTTCTCACAGCACCTCGCATAGCTTAGAAAGATCAAAATGAGTCGATGACATCTGGCAAAAAGGCTTGACTGTGGTCCAGGCTGAATCACTGACTCATCTGTCAGACAGCCAGGCAGTAAACAACCCACAGCCCCCTGACACAACCGAGGCCAAAAATGTGAGCAAGTAAGGGATGCTGATGAGTAGGACGCCACTGTACCATGACTGTTTAGACAAGCCAGACCAGAAAGGCAAAGATTCTGAGGTATTTTGCCCTCTTTGTTGCTACAAATACTTCTCATCACCTTTGAGTGTGCTGGCCTACAATGGATTGTATTAAGGCTGACAAGCATGTGTCAGTCTAGATAAGCCTCTTTACATCAAACGTTCCCATCGTACTCAACCTGACATTCAAATACTTTGCTATGCATTGCAATCCATTTGAAGAAAATTTTTCATTGAGATTCAAATCGACTTCCCCAGACTCTGCTGGTGATCCAGACTCTCATTAGACTTTCTCATCATCCTCTCTAATCCCTTCTTTGAGGATTCTAAGCACCCTGCCATGACACCAAACCCTGTCTTCTCTGAGGTGCTAGTTATTTCCCTTCTCCCCCTCCTCTGAAGTACTTCGACGCATTATTAGAATGCTGCAGATCGAGCTGTGAACTAGTACACTTCACAACAATGTTGTTTTAAATTAGGAGAAGATGCAAAAAATGTTTCCAGTGGGAGACTGAAGACATCAAAAGGCAGCCTGGATCAGCTGCATAAACAAAACCAATGACAAATTTCAACCTTTTTTTCCTCCCTAACCCATTACAATTACATCTCAAACAGCTTACACATGGGCAATATCCCTATCAATCTAAGCTTATGTTTAAAAAAGATAGTTTGAATTGGGATAATGAAATATCCAAGATGTATGGAAAAACAAGGAAATGTAATTGGCCTAAAGCAACCAACACCAATACCTGCCTCAACAGTGACTGACAAAGACCCTGAGATCTGCGAGGCTTTTGAGACGAAACAGCAAGACATTCATCTTTGTTTGCTGCCTGTTTGCTGCCTTTCTGTGCCATACATTTAAGGTAGACGTTCTGAGGAATTCTGAGTGTTCAGGGAATGTGAGAGAAGGAGGAAAAAAAGAAGAATTGTACTGAAAAAGATTAGCTGTAACTGACTTTTACAACCCTGGTGACTTGAGATTACAATAGTTGTGAATATTTCAGAAGTTAGCTTTGTCCAGAGCCTCTGTAAATATTTTCTTTTCAGATTGTGAAAGCAAGAAATACCACAGAGACAAAATATTGACAAAGTTCGTGGCATGCAAAAAAAAAAAAGCCATGTCCTTGAGACAAAACATGGGCTATGTTGCCCCATCCCTTATTTTCCTTTAAAACCCATAAGACACCTTTAGTTCTCACCTATCTGGTTGTACATCTTAAAAGCGATGTCAAACTGCAGAATGACCAGCATGAACTGGAACCACGGGCTCATCTCCTTGTTGGGAAGAGGAATGTGGACAGCAAACACAATGTTGTTAGCCTCGATCCTCTTGGCCATGGCTTCATCAAACGACCGGATCTTATCACACTCCTTTCGGCCCCAAGGCATGAACCATTTTGTTTGCTGCGGTTTGTTCGGTTTATCCACGCATTTTGTGGCCAAGTAGTGGACTGCTGTGGTGGGGCTGGGAGCTGGAAAGACAAAGTGGTAGAGGTTAGACTAAGTGTCAAACTGAAATACTGCAGGAGTTTTGTTTTTGCTTTTGTTTTTAAATGGTCCTACCATGCCAGATTTGCCCTCAAACTAACAAATCGCATGAAATCATTTTAGCCCAAATATAATACACCAGTCTTCAGTGCTGCAGATTAAACTGTTCAAGGACAATGTTAAGATCTTAGGAACAGTTGCCAGTTTGACTTTCAGCCAAATCAGTACAAACACTTTGGTAATTACTTTTTTACACTGTTTAGGAAATGCCTACAAGCAAGGCTCTGTCTGTGAAGTGAGAGGGAGGGAAAATTCCCGAAAGCTCTCAGGCACCAATTACAGTGTTTACGCATTGAGATTCATGAGCTCGACAGGACTGCTGTTTGCAGTCTCTACTCACAGGAACTATTGTAAGAGAACAAAAACGGCCATTATCATGACAGCAAACTCTGGCACCCTGTTGTAGAACCTAGAGGCCTGATGTGAACGACACCTGAAAGGTCTGAGTGAAGGTGTAGACACACAAAACAAAAAGCCCCCAAAAACCCCAACATTAATTCAGGAAATGATGCGGGACAATCAGCAAATAAGTGAATCTGTTAGATTTATAGTGGTTTAGCACTTACCTGCAAGCCCTTATACATTACCGGCTCAGACAAAGGTCACTTTTGTATTTATACTCCTCATAGCGCAGACATACACACAGAAGTAGCACAAAGAGCCAATGTAAATACACAGTACTTGCCACAGCAGTAGTGACACGTGAGGTCAAACTTTTCTGATGATTATAATTTGGCAGCATTTTAATAAATCATTCTATACACTCTTTAGTAAATTGATTTAAAAAATGCATCCAAACAGCTGTAAATGACCACTTTGTAGGAAATCATTCACCTGCAGCGTATAAACCAACAGAAGAGTACTGAAAGTCATTTGCTGTTGGAGTCTAATCAGCCTATCTGTGAAGTCAAGTAGTTACAGAAGTTACCACTCTTGCGTTAAATGTTTACAAGTGTTAACTCTCTCCCTTTATATGGTGACGCTAATAGATGCATCTTGATGCTTGGTCACGGAGCACGCATTTCACATACTAGAATCAACTGAATGCATCAAACTACACAACTTCCTGTTAACGATTTGTTAGAAGCAGTCCCATTAAGACCAGCAGTCTCACAATAGGGTCACATACACACTTAATCTAGTGATATTAGTTTCTGGACAGAAATGCTCCAGTTTTGTTCATGCTCCCCCAACCTTGTTGTTGTTGTTGTGTTTTTTTAATCAATTTGGTCTCACGTGTACTGACTTAGGTTGATATGAAAAAGTATTAAAAGTAACGTGAATTAGTAAAAACTCAACATACACTTTTTTCTGAGCAACTCAAATCAAATCAAATCACATCACTTTTATTGTCACATCACTCACAGAGATGCATCAGAAAAGCGGACATAAAACAAGGATAAACACCCTTGTGCTGTTGTTTACTGTGATAAGTAAATGTTATGCAGTCTGACCCAGTAAGATTACCAGTATGCCTTTCACAAACCATATTAAGATGCCATCAGAACAGAAAGCAGTTCTGAAAGTCGATGTTTTTCTTCATTAGTACAATATGGCCTCAACTTTTCAAATAATTTCATTCATACAATAAAAACTCTGAAAACCTATGCCAGGAGGTCTGCACTACATTGCAGTGATGCAAACTTAAAATCAGAGCCATAAGTCAGACACTAAACTTGAACTGAAACAAGCAGTGAAGTAAGCAGATTTAACTTTTTTTTTTTTTTTTTTTTTTATTCTTTATACACTTCCCACCGACAGACTGAATAAAAGAACAAATGGGTACCTGGGAGTTATGAAAGTCAAAACTAGGACAAAGGACATAAAAACACATTTATGCCTCAAAAATGTTTTGATTTGAATACTGGCTTATAACAAGCAAGATGTGGACTCAAATCATGCAGATAAAACTTTGAAATGGCTTCAATCAAAAGGTACGCAAACAAAATCTCACACTCTAAGATAAATATGCAAAATGCTGAGCAAATCTGAAAGAACTACTGGGAAGTTATTAAGCTCTTAGTAAAATTCCTAGTATGGTGACATAAGCTGTAATCACCGTCTAGGGTACTTGTAGGAAGTACTGACTCGTGAGGATGAGCATTCAGAGCTTTGAGTTTTCACATCCAGGTTGTAAAAGAGATTAGTGGTGTTTCAAAGACGATGCAAAGCTCTCTTCTCCATCTCTACTGTTAGAAAGCACCAACTCACAAGTGGTAACGCTGTTAGACCGATGTATTTTTCAACCTTTTATCGTGTCCAAAGGTGCATTAGCCACAGAGGGAAGAAAACCGTGTGCACCTGTCCAGAAAGATCCTGTTACTTATCTGAACATCTAAACATATCTGCTCACTCCAAATCAAAAGCTAAAGGGCGGATGCCACGGTTTACACACCTATAGGCTCTCGCACAGTCATAAAACTCCACCACGAGGATCTTTATCTGTGCTAAAGGCTGTTTGAAATTAAACATTAAAATACACACAGAGCAACAAGGACGACCCACTGGAGTGAATTAAACCCAGTTATCTGGATCCCCTCGGAGTTCAATTATCAAGTGACCCCGTGAGTCCAGAGGCACACCAGCTCCTCCAGTCTCTATCCCAGTGTGTCCAGAATAATGGCCATCCCCTCAGCCCGCTGACCCCATGCCGTGTTCCCGGGTTTGTCGGGAAACAAGGGGAGAAAACCCCCTTTCTACTCAATTACCCTCGCCGCCCCCGGCCACCGAGCAAACACAAAGGAATCTGGCTTCATTAAAACCATCTCAGCCAGGAATGAACCAAACAGGCTAATTTATCAGCCATGTAGAGAGAGGGAGAGGGGGACTGGCTGGTGGGTGGTTTCCAGACTCTAAAAGCAACACAGGCATCTTTCACATGGACCCAACTTCTATCGACCGTGCTGTTGCACTGCTGGTGGGGCTTGTGCGCGCGTATTTGAGTGGGTGGATTTGAAGAAACTTGACAGCAACTCCAATACAGACCTGAAGGCAAAAAAATGCAACGTTGACAGCTGCGCGTGTATGTGTGTTTCTGTGCAGGTCTGTGCATGTCTGCCTCGATGCAAATGAAACTCGTGGAAGACGGGAGAAACATTAATGCTCTGCCTGCGAGGCCGTGGGGATTTGGGGAGGAAAAAAGGGGGAGACAAACGCAGGGCGAAGGAAGGAATGAAAGGAAGGTAGAGATGCTGCCTGGGGGCCCCCACACAGCGGATATTATATACGGGGAGGAGGGGGGAGAAGAGGGAGAGGAGAACATTCGAGTTGGGATCAAAGTAGTCGAGGGAAGGAAAAGAAAAAAAAAAAGGTATCCCAGAGCTTTTCTGTGCTGAAACAGCCCATTAAAAGTGTGATGTTCTGCGTTATTTTTAAGCACAGAAACGAAGCCAACTGGTTGTGGGCACGCAGGCAGCGAACACCTTGAAACAAAAGCAGTGATTTAGAGCGGAGGTGCCATTTCGTCTCGAAAGGTAAAAAATACGGCTAAAAGTTAGCGCCCTTCGTCTTTTGTTTCACCGGGAGCGTTTATTACCGCTCCTATCAAGGTAAATAGCGACGAACTCAACTTAAAAGTTTTCCGTTTTAGCCTTTTATACACGTTAACCTTTAAATACCCGCGAGCACGCGCGTACAAACACAGACGTTAGCTTGAAAAAGCACGTAATAAAAGTACAGATAAAATTGAGGCAAGGAAAACGGGGGAAAAAACAACTTACCAATTAAACCGCCGACCATGAAGGCAAACGCCTGGAACAAAAGCAGAATAACTCCCACTATCACCAACTTTTTGGTGCTCATATTCTCAATAATAGCCCCCGCCATGGCGAAGGAAATGTTGGATTGAAAATATCACCACCGAGCGAGAAACAGTAATGTTGGAAGGACAAGAGGGGGAGAAGAAAGCGATGCATCCACTGCAAGTAGGAAGGCAAGCTGGGCCCCCACCGCTCTGCTCCTGCCTTTCAACTTAGGAGGAGGAGGGAAAAAACAGGAATCACATGACCGAATAGCGCTCAGCTTTATCCCTCAACAGCCAGCTAAGATCAGGGGGAAGATCTGTGGAGCGCCACCGCATTGCATTAGAGGCTGGTAATGCAGGTTACTGTGTCATTGAATGCCTGTAATAGCGTCCCTGTTGTGTGGGACAGGGCTATTTAAAGGAAGGTTTGTGAGGTCCCATCTCATGTTTGGAGCCGTCGACACATTGTCCCCCCTAACCTATTCTTAGTCCAAGGTAGGAAGAGATATAAATAGGCGGCTGCACAATACTTAACTGTGTTCTGTAAGTTCAGATTTTTCTGGGCACGTGACATACTCAAAGGTTTAAGCCAACTAATGTTCGACAGTTAAAAATAAAATAAAAAATGTCACTAAATCTTCCTGGTTCCTAGAGCCAGTAGATCAGACTTTCGCTGTCCCTCCAAAAAAGAGCCAATTTAATTGCTTATAATTTGTAATTAAGTCTTCACATTACATGTAGTAAAGCAGAGGTGTCAAACGTAAGGGCCGCCAAAGATTCCCCACTGTATAGCTTTGGAAAATGGGAAGACATTTATATATTTTAACCTCTTAAATGTATTTCAGTTTTACTGCTTTTCCTATTGATGAAGACTTCTCCAATGCCCATTTATATTACAACAAAGTAATTAACTATCCTTTAAACAATTAAATAGCAGGAAAAAAATATTTTTCCCAACATTTCTTTCTATAGAAATTCCTCCTGCAGTTGTAAGGAGGAAAATGCTTCAAGCTAAACAAGCTGCTTCTCTGCATACAGACTGCTTTCATTTTGGCTTCTTAATTCAGTAATGGTCGGAGTGTGAAACTAATTGAATGGGAGCTGCTGAAAGATCCCTTTTGTTCACGTTTAACTTATTGTATAGAGGTATAGGGAAATAATTAAAAAATACACTAAATTCCCTTTTCAGAAATTACAGAAAAGGACAATTTGCATAATACACAAACATGAGTATCTTCAAATCAAATCAAATCACTTTTATTGTCACATCACATGTGCAGGTACACTGGTACAGTACATGTGAGTGAAATTCTTGTGTGCGAGCTTCACAAGCAACAGAGGTGTGCAAATATAAAGTTTAAAGACAATTTTCACGCCTCAGAAGCTTTGCAATTTTGAGACTGCTGCATACGGTGGCCCCTAGAGACAAAGCACGTACAAACTCCAAAACACTTGCAAAATCCAAAACACTTACAAACTCCAAAACACATGCAAAATACAAAACATGTACAAAATACAAAACACATGCAAAATACAAAACACGTACAAAATCCAAAACAGTGCAAACTCAAAACACTGCAAACTCAAAACTACAAAATCCAAAACACTTACAAACTCCAAAACACATGCAAAATAAACACGTACAAAATACAAAACATGTACAAAATACAAAACACGTACAAAATCAAAACACGTGCAAAATACAAAACACGTACAAAATTACAAAACACATGCAAAATACAAAACACGTTACTAAATACAAAACACATGCAAAATACAAAACACGTACAAAATCCAAAACACGTGCAAAATCCAAAACACGTACAAAATCCAAAACACGTGCAAAATCCAAAACACGTACAAAATCCAAAACACGTGCAAACTCCAAAACACGTACAAAATCCAAAACACGTACAAAATCCAAAACATGCAAAATCCAAAACACGTGCAAAATCCAAAACACGTACAAAATCCAAAACAGTGCAAAATCCAAAACACGTACAAAATCCAAAACACGTGCAAAATACAAAACACGTACAAAATACAAAACACGTGCAAAATACAAAACACGTGCAAAATACAAAACACGTGCAAAATCCAAAACACGTGCAAACTCCAAAACACGTGCAAACTCCAAAACACACGCATACCCCAACATGCAAATTCCAAAACACAACGGAAGTGCTCCAGGACGCTAGGGGCAGTGTTGAGCTTTTGTTACCTAGTAACTACACAAGCCAGGAAGTACCAATGACCGGATTTGGGGTCTGCAGCCTTAAAGGCCGCATTTTAAGGCCGATTATGTCACAGCGACACGACGAAGACTGTCCCAATTCAAAGGCTGCTCGAAATGCGGCCCTCAAATGCGTCCTTAATTTCCCTGAATTTTAAGGATGGGTCGGTGTAGCCTTCATGGCCCAACATATCCCAGACTTCATAGCGCGGCGGTGGTGTGGATAATTTTGCCGAAAAAAAACGGCGGAAGCGGAGCGGACGAAGAGTAAACTTTCAGAAGTAAGTACTGAATATTATGTCACTTATTTATGCGCAAATGTTTTTATAATGAAGAACATTAA
>NW_024582627.1:346258-373810 GCF_018398535.1 Haplochromis burtoni
GAAAATTGTCTATAAAGTTTGACTTAACTTTATAGAGAATTCCATGTATATGATTGTGTATGATTCAGTTGCACTAGTTGTGAAGTTGCTCAATGTAACCAGTTAGATACTGGTTCCCATCACTTCAATTCAAAAATACAAAAGCTTCTAAATTTGGATGTACAGATGATTACACACTGAGAACAATATTGTGAATACTTTATTGGATTTCTCCAAACAGCTCCCACTCCATCCTACACAGAGGTCCTTTCAGCATGTTTTAGATCTTAAACCTGTCTCACCTGTTGCTCCTGAACAATGGTTCTGTCATGTTCGTACTGGATTATCTGTCCGTCTGGCATCTGAGGGCCAGTCACAGAGCCAGTTACAAATGAGACAGATATTCTCACTATTAAATACTGCATATATATGCACCGTTTAGGCAGTTAAACACTTACCTGTATGTGGTTGCCATCTTTTAGAAAGGATTATTAGATATTTGGGGATACTAGCCATAAAGAGGGTCTCGTACATTTACGAGCATCAAATGTCCTGGATTTCATGGTTTCAAAGTTTAATAGGTCTTTGAACTTCATAATAAAATTGAGTCCATTATTAGCAAAAAGAATTTTAAAAAAGAGCAAAAAAATGCTTAATAAATAATAATTGTTTTAAACTTAAGCTTTGTAATTGTAGCAGATTTCATTATGTGTGTAATTTTTTATTTAGCCCCACAGTAGTAAAATCCATAAATGAGAGTTAGATTTATTACTAGTATTTTACACAGCATTCAGCTATAGTAACATGTTCTGCATTTTCCTGCTTCACCATCTGATCTGAACAGCTGCACTCTCTTAATTAATTAATGACCTAACATTTCTCAGTAACCAATAACTAGATGGAACAGCACAGTATCTAAGAGAGAGATCAGACAGTGTTTGAGCTAAAGAACTGTGTGTTTCTTTTGGGGGCTTTTTGCACACTGATCCACCACCGTTTTCCTGATAGTACAATGCATATCTAGGTTCACGTTCAGATGAGAAAACCGTTTCAGCTGCAGGCATCTACTGCTGTAATTTAAACAATCACCTCATTCGCCTCATGTTTTACACCCCTATAAGGTGAGCTTGTTACACTGCACATGAATATTACGTGACATGGTATGACTAGCTCATGTTCAAACATTTAAGATACTGTTCAGCCATTTTGTTTACTGGGTAGTGCATAATGGCCGAGTTACCTGAGTGGGAATCCACTAAAGCCAAAAAAATAATATATTTTTTTTAATTAATTACAAATACCTCAAAGGAAAACCTAAGAAAAGGATGCAGAAGCACAGAAACAAACTGCCGTGTACGTTATAGTATGTAAATTCAAAAACTGTATAGAGAGAATGGCGCAATGAAAACAGAATAAGATAAGATCAACTTTATTGAGTAGAATATAGGCAGTGAGAGTTTTGTAATTAACTTTGAAATACGTTTGCCAAAGACAATGACAGTAAATTAACCCAGTTCTACCAGCTTCTCTTTTCTCTAATACAGTAGAGTGTGTCTGATCTACTAAAAATTCATACTTGACAACACAATAAAACACAAGAAAAATCAGAATATGTTTGAGATTAGGATTTTTATTTGATGGTAAATCAATTTTCTTAAAATTTCATTTTGTTTTACTTTGATGCTATAATGGATGATTTTAAAATTCAGTTAAATCTAAGATTATATAGCATCGCAGCAAAACAAGAGTCTCCTCAAGGTGCTTTATAATGTAAGGTGAAAACCCTACAGTATTAGCAGGAAAATACCCAACAATCAAAAGATCCCCTTTGAGCAAGCACTAGGCGACAGTGGGGAGAAAAAACTCCCTTTTAACAGGAAGAAACCTCCAGCAGAACCAGGCTCAAGAGGGGGCGGCCATCTGCTGCGACCGGTTGGGGGTGATGGAGAGACAATATAGGGAGACAAGATGAAATATACTTCTGTTGGCCAATTACATTGTTTTTGAATAAATTATTAAATGCTTCGAGATCTTTAAAGAAGCATTGTAGTGTGTGTGTGTGTGTGTGTGGGGGGGGGTCAAGCGGTCTTTTAGTCATCGCTGCTGCCCTTAAAGCAGCTCCTAAACGGCTTCATTAAAGCTTTTCCCACTGCTCGAAAGAACCTTGTAATTTTAGACTTCAGTGGGGGATTGAGTACAGCCTCAATAGTCATGTCCAGGAGATCCAGAAAAAGTTCATCAAAAGTGTAATCATCTGGTGTAAGAGCTGAATGTACAAACTGATCTGCAGAGTCAAGCTCCTTTATAAGGGCCTTACTCATTTTCTTTAGTATCCGCCGTTTGTTATTTTTAAGAGCACTCAGATATCCTGGGATTCTGACCTTATCCAGAAACAGATCTGTAAGACGCCTGGTGATCGCTTCGTAGTTTTCTATATTCAGAGTGTTTGTGTCGAAACTACTTTTCTCCAGGAGCTTATCTAACAGACAGTTACTGAAGTCTCTGACAATTTTCTCAGACTCCTCCTGTAAGTTTTCAGAGGTTGATGGCTGACTTTGAGCTTCTGTAAGCCCAGCTTCAGTGATTGGTTCAGCCAGGGCGCTTCTGGGGTGGCCTGGCTCTAGTACAACTCACCAGGAACTATTTCATTTTTGGGAGGACAATCGACGTGACTCGGTTCAGACAGTCCGCATTTCTTTTTGCTCTGTGAGTCGTGCTCTTAAAATCACATCCTGGATGTCTCCCACGGCACCAGAAATCTTGTCACTTTGGACAGTTTGATCCAAAGCATCATTCTCTAACCACAGAAGAGTGTTTTGCAAAAACTTTTGCACTGAGTCTTCTACAGTCACATAGAGGACCTCGGGCGAAAAGGGTAACTCATCTGTTGGCTCTGCAGACCTAGAGATGACAGAGTCTGAAAGACATTTTCCTGATAGCATCACAGGGAGTACATATCTTTCAGTTGACTGGAGATGGTCATACACTTTATCTGTCAACTCCCTGGAAAAAATCTCAATTTCCTTTATCTTTTCCAGGGGGTCCCAGATAAGGTTAAAATGTTCTGGCCCGTTTAATTTATTAAACATTTGTTCAAGAATGGGTTTGATGGTGTTATAATCAACTGGGGAAGAACTTTTAAACCTGCTATCCATCACTGGTGTGTTTACATAGCTACAAAAAGAACTGTAGTTGTCCATACAATCTGCTCTCTGATCATCAAGAGACTTGACCGGTTCGTGGAGACAGGTGAAGAACCTTTTGTTTTTCTTCACCAGGTGTTTTATCTCTCTGATCATTTTGTAAAACTGCTTTTTGGCAAAAGCGCAGAAGTGCTCTTTGTGCAGCTTTTCGTCATTGCTTTTTCTGGATGGGATGCATGACGCGAAAAAGCTTTTCACCTTTTGGATAATTAACTGCACATTAAAAGCAGGTTCACATGAGTCACATTTCTCACTAGATGTGACATCTTCACCATCGAAAGACTGCAGATTATCAATTATTGTGTTTACAATGTCAGCTGCAGCTATTTCTGCTGGCGTGCTGGGACGCTGGAGACTTTCAGCTGTCTCAGCATCTGTGCACTTCTCTATTTCCGTGTCATCTTCGGCATTCGAATACTTCAGAGTGTCAAGTATTGCATTGACAACATCAGCACCTGGGGTGCTGGAAAGACTTTCCGCCATCTCTCCAGTTTCACTTTCTTTTTTCTCTACAGGCGTCATGTCATTTTCATCCTTATTGTCCTCTGTGATTCCTGTGTCTGTGCTCCATTTGGTGAGAGCGCTGCTCACCTCCTCAACAACCATTGCCTTCTCAGAGATCTTTGATTCAGTACTCTCTGCTCTTGAATCAGACAAGCTAAGGGAACTAGCTGCGCTGCCCTTTGACATGCACTGGCTGCTCAGCTTACCTGCACATTTTTCCAAACACGAGGCAGCGTGAGAGACCATGCGTCGAAGGTTTTTTGTGGTTGTCAATTTTCCACTGACATAAACGGCCGGATCTGACCGTAAATCCGGGTTGTCTAAGAGTAGAGTCACAGCTGAGTTGACCTTTTCTGAGATCTCCAATTCAATCAGTTTTGTCAGCGTCTTACTGGACTGACAGTTTTCATGGGGGATGTTAAGAGCGATGCCAATGCTGGTTGAAAGAAAGTCTCCCAGCGACGGAGCTATTTTTGCCACAGGTATGCTGATATCTGTTTGGGACAATTCGTCTGTCATTAACTCCTGAAGTGTGGGAAGTGCAGATTTCAGGATGCTGCTAGAAACTATCTGAATGATTTCGATTATCATATCAGCCAGTAATGCTTGGAGATCAGAGTCCCAGATTCCCTGTTCAATCATTCCCCATTGTACCTGGGAGAACTGATCGAAACACTTGGTTATAGCTGGTAAAATATGCTCGGGAATAATGGGGATAGAGCCTGTAGTCTGAAATTCAGCCATTGTGGACGTTTCTGTTTCAGTAAAATTATTTGAAGGACTTTGAAATCTAAGATTCTAGAGTGCGAAGATCGCGGTCTGTACATCTCATTTACTTAACGCTAAGTAGTATTGTGAGTCCTGGCGGGGTCTATATAAGGCTCAGTTGACTGTTACGTCACGGGCACGTCAAAGCGTTCGCTACGTCACAGTCAGGCGATCAAAGCGTTCGCTCTTCACGTCGCACGCATGCGCACTGTCTGTGTTTTGAACTCCCACGCACAGGCTTCCGGACTTAAACCGCTAATAAATTCTTACATACACATCGTGTTGGTGTAAAATACAGTATCTGGAAGCGAAAGGACATTTAGCCTCGTTATTTACTCTCTTAAAATGCACAACACCCATATATAAAGTAAACGGACGGACACTGCAGCGAAACGGAGCTCTAATCTCCGAGTGTACAACCTCTGAACCCAGCGTGATCATCACCTGTTAATATGCTAACATGACTAACGCCAGCATCACTGCACGTAGCTCCGCTTATTTAAGCTCGTGTTAGCCTAAATACGTTCCAGCAGTACTAGCTAGCAGCCGTTTTTAATAAGTTAACGTGCTCTTGACAAATAAACCCTGCAGAAGCTCATACTGAACCAGCACTGAGCGCAGTTACCTGCTTGTACTTACAAGCACTGAGTAATGCTGAATAAATGAAGGCTGTCCAGTCACTGTGCTATGCCAAAGTTGAACAAATGTCTGATATCGTCTGAATATTTCTTAATGAGGTATTGTTCACAAAGTGACCCGTGCAGTGCTCTATACAGCTTACATCCTTTGAGAGAAATAATTTCAAGTATTAATATTTGTTGTCCAATACTCAGGAGCTGCCCTCAGATTCAGACCTCAGCATCACTCAGTGACAACAGAAAACTCATCCTTTTTCTTCACTCTTTGTAGCAATTCCAAAATTAACCGATGAAAATAGTACATAGGTTAAACAGGTGGTTTGAAAGACTTTTATTGTGAAATTACTGACTTTTAGAAATAAAACCCTATCAGTGAAGGTTTGTCTCAACTAGTTTGTTGCACCGCTGATTCCGCTGGTGGAAACAGCAACTGGCCAGTCAAACTGCCCAGCATACATGCCCAGGGCCAATAAGCAGTTAGGTGTGTTGAATATAGTGGTGAGGAAAAGAATAAATACTTCATATTCTGACGGCTTAGTATGAGAGCACTCTGCCTTGCTGCTTTCGCTAAGCCTGCTGTATGTTTTCCCCTTTTGTCCTCTATGTTGCCTTGTGTGTTCCTGGTAGGAGGTGTAAATTGGTGCAGCTTGGGCACCCGTGCAGTCCCCCTGGGGCACTTAAGAGCTGTCTATCTTTCCATCTATTTATTGGTCCATCCAGAACAATGCTATTTGTTTGGTTGGCCCTGTCCATAATTATTCACGTTTTACACCAAACATTCAAGCACTCAACCAACTGCTGACACCATTGACTAACACACCTCATGAAAGTAATTATGTTTTTTGTTTATTTTTGTTTAATAACTTTGCACATTTTGGTTAAAGCAGTGACTCTCACATTTTTTGTCATGGAGCTAGAATCAGTGACTTATATACATAGTTAATAAAGACCTTGGTACATTTCTATCAAATATGTCTCACACGACTCCTATAAAGTACTCAGGACCTTTGGTGGCCTGTGCCCTCGGTCTTATTAGGCACACGCACACAGTTTTTAATATGAAATTATTTAAATGTTTGTGTTTTTGTAACCAGTGCTCATAATCACAGTATTTCATCTTATTTTACCTTATCCTATCTTAAATTGGTTTTCCAGTAAACCAAAGATTTTAGGTTGTATTTGACTAAAGAAGGCCCTTTCACGTGCTCCCTTATTTTCCAAGAATCCACCACAGTGGTTGGATCTGTATGTTTGATTTGGTGCAGAGTTTATGCCATATGCACTTTCTGATACAGCCCTCCCATTTATCCAAGCTTCAAAGGGCTGGCACTTGGAGTACACTAGCTTTTGATCCCCCTGGAGCGGGGTTTGTGTCCTCTCCTGGAGGAGATAACATTGACTGTACCCAAATGTGAGTATACACAGCAGTGCAAAAAATAAAAATTGTGCTAAGGCCACTTCCTCTATTAAAGTGTGTTGCCATCCTGAAGAACAGTGCAGCTGTGAGCAGAGTTTTCATTTCTTCTTCCTACTTCTACTGCTTTTGCAACAAGATCCCATTTTGCTTTATTCCGCATCCAACAGAGACATTTAGTGATATGTGGCTGTTAGACCTTGCGATTTCTGTAGGCAGAATAATAAATACGCTGGTGGTGCAGTGCACTGGCTTTCAAGGCTCAAGAATGCTCAATAACCACAAGTTTGAAACACTGTGAGCTTTATTTAAAAGTCATCTATGTGAAAATCCCATTTAATAGATTTTTAACATGTGACATACACATACCATTGTGTGAATGGGTGGGTGACTGATTGTGTAAAGCCCTTTGGGGTCCTTAGGGACTAGAATAGCACTATAAAAATACAGGCCATTTACCATTGTGTGACTCTTAAATTCATGAGCACAGATCCCCCCCCCCAAAAAAAGCTCCGTGCAACTCATAGCAAGTATACAACTTTCCATTATCAATCATAAAACACCATGCATTTATGTGTACTAAAGAAGGAAGCTGTTTTGATATAGAAACTGTAAGGAAAGCATGAGAGAATGGCTCCTTCTGAACACACAAGTAGAACAGTAAAAAAAAACAGAAACAGAGGATTTGTCCAGCTGCCTAAATGGCTTTCGTATTTTCTTATTCCTATTAGAGCCCTCAGTGGGTATTTGCTAAACATGTAAAGGCTTTTGGACATGATCAATCAACCATTTTGATCAATTAAACATAACTGCTAGCAGAAGCCATCGTTTGCATGCAGATGTGCTTCATTCCTGTTTATGAAGCCCAGTACACTGCACTGTTGCCGAGGCAGCTATTAAGAGTGATAACGACGATAGCATTGGTTTTTGGCACTTGGGGATTGAAATTAAAATGAATAAAAACAGCATTAGGGACTGCAGGATAGGTAAGGAGTCAGACATAGACGGAGAGCCTGGAGTTCTGTGTTCAGAAGCGGGCACGGATTCGGTCCAATGGATCTGTGTCCCACATCTTGGGATCCCAAGCCTGGAACCAGCCAGTGAAAGTTGGAGGCTCTGCTCCCTGTTTGATGGTGGTGATGGGAATTCCTTTGCGACCGGAGGGATCCGAGTCCACATATTCTTTTGCTGTACAACAAGAAGGAAGAGAGGGGAAGAGACAGGTGGAGAGATGGAGGATGAGAATGTGAAGAGAGGTGGTGTTTACCTCTGATCTTAAAGTTTTTGGTTTTTGATTTGAAACTTAAAATACTTAAGTACAATAAGTTTTCTGATTCTGTTTCACATGCAAGATGCTGTCAAACAGTATCTTGCGTGTGCTTTGGAAATCATCTTTTTCTTAAACTGTTTTTCAGTTGCAATGTAACAAACCTATCTTGGGAGCTCCTTCCTTTTCCACGTCATTGGCATCTTTGCCAATCCAAATGTAGACCTAGAGACAGGAGAGATTTAAAAAGTCATAATTTTAAAAGTATGTCCTACAAAAGTTGTGAAAGTGACATTTCACACATGCCAGAAAGATCACCTCACCTGATCCCAGGTGTCAAGGAGCATTACATCATCAGTGGCCAGATCTGATTGAGTCAAGTCTCCAGGAACTTCTTCCACCTGAGAGATGGGACAAAAGGAAGCTCAGACTGACTGCCTGCAGGGTTTAGGTGCGTTCAAATGTCACAGTCCTTCCCAAATTAGCACTATACGCTGATCAGGCATAACATTAAGAGTAATGACAGGTGAAGTGAGTAACACTGATTATCTCTTCATTGTGGCAGCTGTTAGTGGGTGGGATATATGGCACTCATCCAAGATGGCGCCAGTGTTCATGGCAGGCCGTCTCTTCGACTTCTGTCTGCTGTTTGTTATTTGTTCTTTTTTGTGTTGTCCTGATGTCTACGTGCTTTTCACATATATTAGGAGAGATTGAACATTTTGTCTGAAGAGTTAGAAGCTGGAAAAATCGGCAGGTGTGAGGATCTGAGTGAGTTTGATGAGGGCTATATTAGGATTAACGAGGCCCTTGTGGGGTGTTCTTGGTCTGTAGTGGTCAGTATCTATCAAAAGTGATCCAAGGATGGACCAGTGGTGAACCATCGACAGGGTTACTGGTGGCCAAGGCTCACTGATGCACTAGTGGTCTAATCCAACAGATAAGCTAATGTAGCTCAAATTACCCAAAAAGTTCATGCTGGTTCTGATAGAAAGGTGTCAGAATACAAGTTTGTTGTGTACAGGGCTGCATAACCACACACTAGTCAGGGTGTCCATGCTGAATACTGTCCACTGCCTAAAGCACCAACAATGGACTCGTGAGCATCAGAAATGGACCACAGAGCAATGCGAGAAGGTGATCTGGTCTGATGAATCATGTTTTCTTTTACCTCATGTGGATGGCCACGTGCGTGTGCATGACTTACCAGGAACACCTGGCACCATGATACACTATGGGAAGAAGGCGAGCTTGTGGAGGCAGTGTGATGTTTGGGCAATGCTCTACTGGGAAATCTTGGGTCCTGCCATCCATGTGGATGTTACTTTGACACGTACTACATTCTTAAGCATTGTTGCAGACCATGTGCATCCTTTCATGTGAACGGTACTCCCTGATGGCAGTGGCCTCTTTCAGCAGGATAATGCACCCTGCCACAAAGCAGGAATGGTTTAGGAATGGTTTGAGGAGCACAACAGCGAGTTTGAGATGCTGACTCCGAATTATCCAGATATTAATCCTGTAGGATATGCTGGACAAACAAGTCTGATTCATGGATGTGCCATTTCCCAACTTAGACAACTTAAAGTATCTGTTGCTAACATCTTGGTGCCAGATACCACAGGGGTCTACTGGCATCCAAGCCTAGACCGATCAGGGCTTTTTTGGGAGCAAAAGGGAGACCAACACAATATTAGGACATGGTCACAATGCCTGATCTTTAGCCAGATGTGACATCTTTACTCTAAAAAAAAGTTTGAGCTGCATTCTTCTCCCTGACTTACACTGAGTCTTCCTGTTTTGTTGGAGCAGCCAAAGAGACGTGGGGGTCTGATCCCGCTCTGCAGACTCTTTGACGTCTGGTAATCCGTTTTGCCTCCCAGAGCAGACCAGAAGTTAGCTGTGAGAGAAGAATACACAACCGACTTTAGCTACACGTAACATTTAATTGATGCTTAATTTGTTTGGACAGGAAGTGAATCACAGCCTCTTTGGGCCCCTGACTAATAAAATGCATCAGCTCTTTAAGTGTAATCATAATCAGACCTGAAATGTTAGTGTTCACTATCACTGATGCCATCAGGCATCAATGCGAATGGCAAATAAAGGTAGAATTTGATGGCTTTACATAAGTAATTTCTTAGCTTATATACACTTTTACATTTTGTAAGTAACTTAAAAACAGCCAAACAGTCTTTTATCACTCAATTGTGAATCAAAATCAAAAGAATTAGAATGAGATTAAATATTTCCCATAAAATACCTCCTTTTTTTAATCGTCAGATAAATAAAAGAAAAGGCGCAGAGTTAGTTTCTTTGAGCAATAAACAAGGAAAGTTCTGACTTTTATGTTGGGGACTCACCTGGCTCCTTGCCCTCTGACACATTGCTGGAACTACCACCCAGGAAAGCCACCACATGCTTGGCTGCTTCCATCTCTTTATCGCTGGCGCCCACGCCACGCCACACAAACAAGCCACTTGCCGTTTTCAACACAAAAACATCGTTGGTGTTCAGATTGGAGGCAGTAGCTTGGACCTGAGGAACCACACAAGTGAGAGGAGCAAATAAGAACTCTCTTGTACACACACACACACACATACAGTGTGTTGCAAACCAGCTTACCTCCACCGCACGGGTAGCATTGGAGGAGCTCTGCCGGATGTGGAAGAGGCGACTGCTGGCGGCTTGTGTCTGTCCACCTTTGCGTGACGTTCCTCCACTGTGGATGATCATTGGCTTGTCCTTGAAGATGCTCATCAGGTGGGGAGGCTCCTGACCCTGTGACACTCTCACCTGTGGGTATTAACAAAATTCACCAGCAAAGGCAATGACTAATCCAGTTATTCCAGTTTAGCTACAGATTGTGTTCTTAGGGTTACCAACACCAAAGTGAAGTGGTAATCTAAGGTTCCGTATCACTATGTGCAGGAATAACAAGACTGAAATAGATCAATGCTCACTTGATATTCACTGTAATTAAATTGAGTTTCAGCTAAGTGATTTTTATATAAATGCAACACAACTGGGGAAAAAATTGAAAAATTTTAACTAAATAGCAATATAGCATGATTATTATCTAATATTTTAAATACTTTAGTTTATTTTTAAAGAAAATACTCAATGATATCAGCTGTGTTGGCATGGTTGTGTGAGAAAATCAGCTGAAAACATCTCAGAAATGTCTTAATGTCTCCAGTATGGCTGAGAGTTTGATGTATAACCAGCACTAACTGAGGGTCAAGGTTTAGCCACGTTCTAATGCAGTTCTTGTAGTTATGGCACCTTATCTATTAAAACGTGCTGCAGGTTGGATCGGATCAAAATAAAAATGATAGAAACACTGCCCTCTGCTGGTTATCCTGGGGGGTGTTTTTTTCTTTCTTATGATCTTTATGAGGCAATTAGTTTTCATCAGCTACACTAAATCCTCTGTAATAGTTAATAAATTTGAAGTATCGGAAGAGAGGCAGAAAATATTTGTTTTAGTCGTTGTTACACAGCCCATAAGTTAAAAATGGTGCGTACTAGTTATGTGGGAAGTGTGATGAGTAGATTCAAAGAAAGATAAACGTTATATGTATTAAGGTTAGTTTGAGAGCCATAAGCTCTCACTCAATGAAGGATCTCATATCACCTTTATCTGTTCATGTCAGTCATTTAGGGAGAAAAATTACACTAATACAATAACTGCTCACATTATTTAGATTGTTTCTTTAACATTTCTAAGTCATACATTACATTACAGGGTCTTTCTGTGATTACACACACTTCTTTAGTGCATGTGATGTTGAGGTGTGTAGTGGGTCAGGTTCTAACCTGAACTGGGGCTCCTCCCATTGAGTCATCCAGCTTCACTGTGAGGAACGCCGAAGCGGCCAGTTCGTCTTGTGTGCACTTCAGCCCCTGCCTGACACAGTAGCACCAACACAGTCTGAAACACGTCATTAACTCGTGCGTTTGTGTGTGTGAGTGTGTGAGATAGAGAGAGAGATCTTAGACAGGGTGTGGCACACTCTGCCACAGCTTTTACTTCATACTAATTTAAAGAGATTATACGCTTTATACATGTTTTGCTGTTTTACCCACCAAGTGTATATGATGTGCTGCTCCCGTGATCCCTGTCTGTAGCTGTAGAGGATGAGGTAACAGTCGCCCCCATAGAAGTGACCATAAGAGGAGGGATCCACGGGCACATTTGCACCATTCTCGACACGCCAGATCTAGAACACCAGACCCAATCTTTAAAAAACCCAAAACCTTACAGCTGTGTTTACCTGTGCTATTGTTTCACTTTTTAACACCCTCCTACCTGGACTTTGCCCTTGCCATCGTCCACCATGCCGTGCTGCGCTGCCATGGCTTTGTTTGTGTGTAGGGTGGAGGCATCAAAGGGAACCTGCTCCACTTTGGCTATGCGGCCAATAGTGTAGGCCTTACTGGGACCTGTGGTCTCATCCTTATCCCTCCAGTCGGAAAAGAACTGCTTAAAGAGAGACGTTTCGCCACCTGCAGGAAGTACTTGGATCTGCAAGTCAAACAGAGATTTGGCTTTACGGTTAGCTGCACTGTGGGATTTACAATTGTTGTTTTTTTGTCTAAGTTACTAAGTACATGTTGGCTTTACCGTTGTATTTTTGTTGTATCCCTTATCAGTGATGAACTTCTGACCTGCAGCCATGGCTGCTTTACGCTCCGACACAGTGGCCTTAGGGCCTGTTGGAATCAGATAAAACAAAGGAGGTGTAATTCACCTTTATGTTATTCAGAGTGAGAAATATCTGCGGATATTTACGTAAAGAGGCTAATTGCAGTGCAGTCATAAAACACAAAATTACTGCTGTAGATTTCCTGTTATTGTTCAGCAGTGCCAAAAATAAAACCAGCAGCATTTAAATATACCTCTTTCACATGTGTAGCCTTAATCAGAGAGACCAAAAAGGTGTAAACACACGCTTTCCAATCATTTCTTTGTTAGAATTTGTGCAAAAAGAAGAAGAAAAAAGCACAATGTTAGAAGTGTTATCACAAAAATGTTTTGCTGCACCTTTCCACACAAAGATGGTCTTGTCCACCCCGTTGTCCAGGATGTAGCACTCCTCTGGAGACAGCATGGCCTGTTTGAAGGGACTGGATGCAGCCACAGACGACATCTTCATAGAGCCAGATGCATCTGAGATCTAAAAGAAAAGGAAAGAGGCCCCATCAGGTACTGATTTCATTTTTGCTATGAAATCTTTCCACCCTTGTATCAAAGCCAGGGTGTTCACATTTATTTGACTGTCACTTGTGCTTCTCACCATGTAGAGGGCAGCCTTCTTCCTGTTGGAAGTCTCCACCTTGTCGTCATCCGGAGTACTGGGGGCGATGGAGGTTTTTGGTCCTAGAACCTAAACAACAATCAAGGGCATTAATCACTAAAGGTTTATCATCATTAGCACTGATTAAATGCTTTTTAGTGCAAATATAAACACAGCTTTATTCAGATAAAAAAAAAAATCTCTATAAATTGAAAGTATGCTCGTTAAACCAGCCCTCCCCTAACTCTCTCTATCTCATTAGGCATCTTGTTGTAAAGGAAGTGTTTACTAAGCTGCCCTGGCACAGAGCTGGCGTATGAGCAGCACTTACAAAGGGCAGCATTGTGCCCCGTCGTTCCCACACTGACTAAGTCTGTCGAATGCATTAATTGCACTTAAAGCTCCTGCTCTCAAGTGATCACCTCCGAGGTTAAAGTGTGGTGACATTTGCTAGAAGAGGGAGACAAGTGAGGAATGTGCGTGTCTGACCTCTATGATGGGAGCCGGCTCGTCCCCCTCCTCCACCATATGCACTTTGGCTCTGCCGTTCCTCTCATTATCTCTGATGTCGATGGTGACCTCGGAGGCCTTCAGCCGCTCAAAACGGTTACACTCACTGCCGCACCACTGATAGATGTCCTGCAGGAGGGGAGAACCCGGGAAAGGAGGTTTAAAGATGTGAAAGCCTTAACTATTTCACGGAAACTGTAGAGGTTAAACTGCACTCTGTACATACAGTAGCAAACACACAAATAAAAAAAGAACAGCTCACCTTTCCCAGGTCAATGATGAAGCAGTCTCCTTTGTTGAAGCTGTCCCAGGACATATTCACCTCGGTTGCTCTGATGACCCTGCGACCCTTAACGTGCAGCAGGCGTTTTACATCCACGCCGTTGGTCACTACATGTTTGAAACCTGAGGCCACACCTCCTTTCTGTGAAATCCAATGATGATTCGCATTAAGTTTTATCCTGTGAATATTCTTTCAAATCTAAGCAATGCGGGGGATGAGCTGATTTAAGAGAAGATGAGCTATCTTTACACCTGAGCTGCAGTTTTAGTTACAACTACTACACACGGGCCAAATGACCAGGTAAGTCACAAATGTTCAAGGGGAGGACGTGTGGAGTCAGCTGACGGTGAAATGAGTTTGACACAGGACTGTAAAATCTTAAGGAACAACTGGTTCCTTAAGACATGCTGTCAGTTAATGGCATAACCACATGCCATCACTCAGAGTTAACAAAGACAATGGGCGGAAAAGAAACTAACATGATGACTGAGGATAAAATGAAGATTGTTGTGTGCAACACGCCGTTGTACCTGGGGGATGGGATTATCACGTAATGTGCCGTCCTTGGTAGAGCCAATAAACAAAGCAAGTATTTAGAAAACATGCAAATGAACAGAAATACCCTCTGCTGGAGAAGAACAACATGATGATCCTTGTCAGTTTATAACCTCACAAAAAATGAACTGAAATAGAAGTTGAATTAAATGTTTGTGTTTTGTAGACTTTTAAAAATCTCATAATGTGATTTTCCTCAACATGATCCTTCTGCAAGCTACTTTGCAACCTTCCTCACCCCAGTTTCTCATTTGTATGCTCTTTCTGACCTTACTCGGTGTAATGCCTGCCACCACTGATGCCTCCTCTGCTGTGTTTGTTGTGTATCCAGAGCTTTACCGCCAATGGAATTTGACTAAAGTGGTTTTTACTGAAATATGGGAGAAAACAACAACAAAGGAAACTTGCTTAAATTAGACTTTGAAAAAAAAAAACACCCAGAAGAGTCAGTGACTCATCCTCTGCTGCTGAGGTCAGATGACTAGAGTGTTGTTAGACTCTCGGGGGGCGTGGCTACTTTGACCACCAAATGAAAACCACATTCATCCTGTTATTGGTCAAATGGTAGCAATTTTTTCCGTGGCAACAACGCATGCTCTGTTTATTGTCAGAATAGTTTACTGAAAGTGAAGTTACCAAAGCTCTGTCAAGAATGTGAGGTTTGGTTCTGTTTCGGCTTCGCTGTGTCCCAAACACAGCCAGTGTGCTTGGACTCTGCAACATATGCAGAGCAGAACTCTCCAAAAAGTAGTAAGCAAGCATTCAGGCTAATTACATTTAACTAAAGCCACAAAGGGGGGTTGGGGTTATGAGAAACAGATGGCTGTTAAAAGTGGTTTAGCTTGTGTTTCTCAGTATCCTTATTTGCAGAGGCTGGTTGCCTAGGTTATAATCAATCAGTCCATCAGACACACCATCAGAGAGATATAGAAAAAAGGGGGAATGCTATGATTTCTTTGAACTTCAGAATCATCAGCTCATCTCAACAGCAAAGTTCACAGGACGCTGGTAATCATTAACACTGCAGACATGTTTCAGTCAAACAGAGTTCTGCAGCAGATCACTGTTCGATGTTTAAAACATTAGTCATCACACCTCTCACTGTTTACAGGACTTATATATTTTTATGGTTCTGTTTTTTAATAGCGGACTGGGAGCAGAAAAAAAAAAGAAATTCTTACAGAAATGTCCCTTATTTAGTTACTAATTTAAACCAGCGGTTCCTCTTCTCCTATCAATAGCCTTTTAATAGCTGACTGGAACCTGTCATTTACTTGCTCATTGCCAGCTTCACTTTTTGGACTCTCCTTTGCATGATTTTCAGGTCAAAATAATGCTTGTTTTTCTTATCAAAGTTTCTTCAGAGACATGTCAAAATGAAACCTGGTGTGACGTTAACTTGTCTGCCATTTTGCACGTGCGACATAATAATAAATAATACAGGGGAAGCCAAATAATGCTCCAGTCACAGCCCCTTAAAACCACCGGTCTTGGGGGAAAAATGTGTATTCTCCACCGAGCTGACGAGTGGTTGCTCAATTTTTCTGGCGGTGGCTGGCGGTGACCAGTCAGTGACCCCCCTTGGCAACCCACCTCACTCCAGTTTTCGTCATTTGTCAGTTGTTAGAGCAAAATGTGTATCTTATGACTGGTTGGCAAAAATCTTTTTTATTGCTTTGTTCAGTCACAGATTGTCAGAGTCGCCTGTAGTTTGCATGAAGATCCCAACTTCCATAAAGCTCACCTGGTACTTGATGCCTGACTTGAAGTAACCCAGGAAAGTGTTGGACTCGTAGTTCTGCACCTCCCTGTACTGCACCGGGCCACCACCCAGGAAGTCATCCAGCTGTGAGGCAAAGATCGCTGTCGCTCCACTCTCATCCTGTGAACACTCATCCCCTGCAGAAAATAGAAGTTTGTAAGCGGCTAGTTCTAGAAACAGTCCTGCAACTGCTTCGTATTCACGCTCAAAACTCAAGCTTCTTACAGAGAAATCTGCAGCGCTTTAGTGCAAGCAGTAACCTTATGCGCCCTCTGAGTCAGGACTGGAGTCATGGTTATAATTGCATAAACCACATGAGCAGCAGAGCCTCTCTGTATCCTGTTATTACTGTCAGATGGCACACAACATGGATAAAACTATTCCACAAGTTTTATCTGACTAACATTGATCCCAGACGGAAGGATTAATTGTGTCCCAGTGTTATAAAGACTGTAATGTGTTGCAGATGGTTGGATGGCATTGGATGCAGACTGGCAGGGAACTACGCAAACCTGCAAAAAACTAGTACCCGTCTCTAATGATCTGCAGGGGCATTCCAGATGTGAGTCATCCAGCAGTTTGTTTTATGTGTCTGTTTTTGTTATGCAACCAAAAGGAAAAAAGAAAACGTTTGGGGTGGAGTATAGGCTTTTCCTTCGCTGCATTGTTCAGGGTGGTTAAAGTTGCACATCACTGAGCATTCTGTTCACTCACAATTTAATTCTAAACCACAAAAAGGGAACTGTGCAGGCAAGAGGAATTTCACAAACTCCTGTTACTTTAAGCTCCTCACACAAGGGAGGATGTTTCAGGTCTAAGATCTAAAAACCTAAAGCAGTTTCCAAAACCAGGCTATTGTGGTGCAAGCTCACGATGAAGCAAGGGTATCTGCTCTCATTAAACCCTAAGCTACACCTGTCTGCTTTGTGAGTTTAAGTACTAAAAATTGCAGGGAAACGCAGCAGCTCTAGAGGAAGTGACTTTTTAAAACTCTGAATATATCACTTAAGTTTGTAGCCGAGGAAAATGCCAAACATCATACTTTATCATGAAACTGGAATGAAAACAGATTTGCTTTGGTGCAATCAAACAAAACTAAGCAGAAGCCTCAGTAAAGTGCAATACTGCAGTTTGCAGCATCCATATCTTACCCAACCACATGTGAATGTTGTATGATGGGGCTGAGGTGGTGAAGAGCAGCAGGTAGGCATCTCCGGTGTAAAAGGAGCCGTACAGGGCTTTGGGAACCGGCTTGAGGTCCATGTTCTCGATACGCCACACCTGCAGCCCTGGCTTCTTCCCTGCAGTTTCAAACTCCTTATGGCTAACCATGATGCTCTGAGACACAATAAAGATTAAAAAAGAAAAAAAGAAAAAGAGGAAGTAAATAGTCTTGAAGTTAAAGGAAGCCAGGTAGAGACACAGAAAATCATTTTAATGTTTTTGCCATGCAAAATGTGGCTGCAGTTGAACTCCTGGAAAGCCACAGAAAGCATTCTGAGAATGACAGAAACAGCAGACGCTGCTGAGAGCGCTCACAAACACAATGCAAAAGTTATTTTGTGCAACCAAATTTATGATGTGCTTCCTGAACAACAAACGCTAGATTGTGTCTTAACACCAATGGAGGAAGGGGGTGGTGGTAGGGGGGCTAACCACGGCAGTTTATAAATGTACATTCTATCTCTCCTCTAAGCCGCTTCCATATTTGGACACTCACTGTAAACACTGAACTAGAAAGACAGGTTCTTTAACTATATCACGCACTGCTGCTCGACGTCTGTCAACCAACTTTCAATAATCATATTAGCCATGAACCGTACATCAATGACTCTCTGCTTAGTATCATATTTTATTTGTTTATTTTGCACAAACTCATTGAAAAAAACCCTAAATGATCTGAGAAACCCTTTGTTGTTTCTAAAAAGTCATAATATATGCAGCATATTGTGACACCAGAGTCTGAGATAAAGTTACGTTTTTCAGAAATGACTGATGCAGGAACTTTGTACCATTATCAGCACGTATTTAATCAGAAAATCATATCTCCACTAAAATAAACAATACCACATTCCAGGCTGACAGTGCTGCGTGACCTGTATTGCTTGCTTCATAAACTCCTATCATATTTTTTATGGCTGATACTGGAGTGACTCTATAACATCACATAACGTCTGGACTGCTACAAAACACAGTGAGAAAGCTGAAGCACTGAGTCCAGGAACTCACAGGAGGTTCTTCTTAAATAAATGAATATTGTGATAAGGTTGAACGTTTGCTCCAAAGAAATTGAGAGATTATACAGTACAGATTGCTAGTTTGTCCAGATTACAGAAGAGCCTGATTACAAGTGTGGCTGCAGGATTATAGCTGTACTCTCAGACTAAGACTTCTCTAACTACGCAGCTCTGACCACGTCCACTTCCACTGCTGTAAAACCATAAACCTGCATTTAATTTACATCCCCTTCATCTGATAACCACAGTGCTCATCACGCAGGCTGAAATATTTAATGTTACTGAGAGTTTAAATCATACCAAACGAACACAATCCAAGGAATCACGCATCATGATCACCACTTATTGTTACTGCGATGTTTGCAGTGCTGTGTCTTAAACGAGCGGCCTGCAGCTCAGCTTTCAGTGAAGAAGGAAAGAAATTGAGTGGACTTCCTGTAAGAGGCTGATCAATAAGTGCTGCATCACGGACAAAACCTCCAGACCCCATAAAGTGCATGAATTGAAAACAGATGCACTGATATTAACGCTAATGTAACACAGTAATGAGCACAATGTTGCATCTCTGTGTGGTGGGGTGGGGGTCATATGCTGGGAAGAGCATCTTCCACCAGCTGTGCTTGTCTGCTGCAGACCTCTGATATATTTACATTTTTAAAAAGTGCATTTGTGTTAAGAATGAAGTCTGTACTGCTTCTTCCTCTTTTTTGACTATTGCATAACTTCTTAACAACCACTGTCTATGTTCCAATTAAAGCTTCCGTTTCAATCATATTTCAATTACACGATAACGATCAGCAGCAATATGAAAGAATATCGAATATCACGAACTCTAACGCGTTCTCTCCTTCCTTTTCGCCCCTTTCGCTGGCTGCTGTGACTCAGGAAGAAGAAGAAAAAGAAGAGGGGGAAAAAAACAACAACAGCTGGAAACTTTCCACATCTGGAATTTCACTCGCTTTAAACGTCCCAATCCTGCCTGGCTACACGAGAGCGAAAAGTCAGCGATTATCAGCTAAGATCGCGAGCTGTTCACCTTTGATCTAAAGAAATTATGCAAGAATTAAAAGTGCAGAAATGCCACAGCGTGTGCACCCACGTAGACTCGGTGGGGGAGAGGGGGGGAGAGGAGGAAAAAAAGGGGGAAACTCACAGTTTGTTTGAAGGATGAATCACACAGGAGAGAGAGAGAGATGAGCAGACGAGTCGATGGAGGTCGTAGATGCGGCAGTGAGGCGATTATGGACACTCTATGGTTTTGATGTGCTGCAGATGACGAGACGGAGGAGGAGGAAGGGGAGGAGGAGTGGTGCTGGGGGAGTGTCCAGCATGAATACTTCTCAGGCGGAGAGAAGCTTTCTGAGAAGAGAGGATTGTGCTGTGGTGATTCAGGAAGAAAGTCTGCCTTTACAGTGCTGTGCCAACACGACTGTGGACTGCACAGCGCAGATTATAAAGCTTTCATGTAGGGAGGGACAAAGTTCAGCATGCAGTGGCTTCTTAGAAGTAGCACCAGAATGCGTGACTTTAGGTTTGGCTTGAGATCGGTGTGACTGGGAAAAACAAGAGCAGGGAAATGTGTCTGCCTTTAAAATCCTATAATGCAGAGGTATCATAGGAAATCAGATACTGTGAGTTGGGAAACAGCGTCAGCGGCTATATTCAAAAGACAACTGTGTGTTGATTTGAAATACAGATGTTAGTGACACTTCAACTTCCCCCTTGCTTGAATAAACCAGCCAGCCCTTGCAGATACAGGACACCACACATACCTCTAAACGAGAGCATCCAGAACATTCATTCGGTCTCATTAGCTTCAAGATAAACACATTATGTAAAACAACTTTTGGCTTTGTTACCATGGTGCACAAAACCCACGGGGCATCTCACCATTTGCACACATGAAAATACCACTCACGTTTGAAGGCATGCTTGCACAAGTCACACCCAGCATCTACCTGCTGTACTTCTTCTTTTACAACAGGCGCAGCGAAACAGAAAGTACCCCTTTCAGTTCTAATGACACCAATTAAAAACTCACCTGGTCCACACCTTCTGAAATTCTTTAAAGATAATGTCAGATGAACAACAATGTGTTGCATATTTGTTGTTATTTGTTTAACAAAAAGGTCTTAAGGTCCCGCCACAGTGTTTCAATCAGGTTGATGTCTGGACTTTGACTGGACCATTGCAACACTTTGATTCCTTTCTTTTTCTGCCATCCTGTTGTAGATTTGCTGCTGTGCTTGGGATCATTGCGCTCTTTCATGACCCAATTTGGGGCAAGCTTTAGCCGTCAGACAGATGGCCTCACATTTGACTCTAGAATACTTTGGTATACAGAGTTCATCATCAACTCAATAACTGCTGGGTGCCCAGGTCATGTTGCTGGATAACAAGCCAAAATCATTACTCCTCCACCACCGTGCTTGACAGTTGGTATGAGGTGTTTGTGCTGATATGCTGTGATTGGTTTTCTCCAAACATGGTGCATGGTCTTCTCCATCAGTGGACGTTGGTGCAAAGCTTTGTGGTTTGTTCAGATGCAGCTTTGCAAACCTGAGCAGTGCTGGCATATTCTTTTAAAGAGAGCAGTCCTTCTCCTGCCAACCCTTCCAACCAAGCCATACTTGTTCAGTTTTTTTCTAACTGAACTGTCATAAACATTTTAAATGCTAATTGAGGCCTGTAGAGTCTCGGGTTTGTCCCAGTTTCTCTGAACATTTTACAGTCTGACCTTTGGGTGAATTTGCTTTGAGATTCTTCAAGAATGTTATACACAGATAAAAAGCTTTTAAAAAGTGCATCTTGCAAATGTGTATGCATTAGAAAGTTTCACATAATATCACGCAGAATATTTCAGTGTAATCACGTTTTGCTTTTTGTTCTTCTTTACACAAGGCTCACAAGTTGAGAATGCCGTGTGAAATTACCAAGGCTTCTTGAGAACTCTGGACAGATGAAAGATCGTGCTTCCTCTCTGTATCAAACTTACAGCAGCTGACTAATGTTTGATCAGATTGTTGCAGCAACTACATGAGAAAACAACCTGGTAACAGCTGATTAAAGCTTCGGTTTGTTTTACAAGCCAAAGACAGAAGGAAGCGGGTTGGAGTGGTAAACATGGCTAACTGGATATTTTATCAAGAACTGTCTAAAACTGTCTAAAATTGTGTGCACAGTTCGTGGTGTAGCTGTTCCTCAGCTGACGTTTCTCTAAGTGTCTGTGCAAACCTACAATAACTCGATTTAACTGATGCAGCTGAATGAAGAGGTGAAAAGAGGAAACATCTGTGCCAGTGAATTTGTAACTTTCTTTCCTGTGGGTTTAGTCGTTTCCTTTTTTATTTTTTTAGATTAATTTGTTTATAAGTGAGAAATCCGCTTCACCACTTCACCACACGTTTATCTGATCAGGCAGGGGGACCTCACTGGTGCCAGACTCGGTGGTCTTATCATTAAGCAGGGCGTGAAGTGTCAGCTGAAATGCTGCCTGTGGCTCATTGTGCCACACACCGAGAGCTGGCTGATGCACATCCTCGGTGACAATGCAACCACCGCAAAACGGATTATACTCTCATCATCGGAGGCTTGTTCGTCTGTTACAGTCTAGTGCCTGAAAAGACTACATGTACAAAAAAAACAACAACATTTAACCCAAAGAATGGTTCTGTTTTAAGAGATACACATTCATTTTTTGAGATTAGATAGGATGAAACAACACCCTAGCATTTACTGAGTCAACATGTGAAAAGAGTAGCCTACTTAAGCAATATGGATTGATTCTTACAGCACTGTCAGACTCTTAATGGGCACTTTAACAGAGTCAGAACTGATGCACAAGAACTAGTAACAACAGTAGGAAATAGCAGTTGCTGATTTGTGTCAGTCTTCAGACCCAACCAATGGTGACTCACATGAGATCACTATCAGACTGAGCACATCTTTCATGTGTGCAGCAATACTTGCAAACATTTGGCAGCCATCACTTTGCAGCTGCGGAGCTGCTAAGTAACCCAGGCTTAGTGTAAACACTGTAAGCAGATTGTAAGAACCAATCGGTTTAGTCTGTGCATCCAGTCAAGAAATACAGTGACACGGCTGTAAAATCATTTATGGGCTTTTATGTTTGTATCTATTAATCAAATAAAAGATAACATGGTAGTAGGTGGATTTTATTCGACCCAAATGCAAGACACAGAGGCAGACCAAAAGACCAAGAACTGAGTCTTTACTTCAGACTGATGCAAAAACTTCAAAATGCAAAAGGTGACACAAATCTGGAAATACAGTTAGCTCCATAATTTGTTTGACAAAAGCACTGTTTGTTTGTTTGTTTGTTTGTTTGTTTGTTTGCTTGTTTGTTTGTTTGTTTGTTTGTTTGTTTGTTTGCTTGCTTGCTTGTTTGTTTGTTTGTTTGTTTGCTTGCTTGCTTGCTTGTTTTGCAATTTTGTCTCTGAACAGAGGCACATCAGACAATCAAGATGTGATTGAAATGTGGACTAAGAAAAACACCTTCACAACAGCTAACACTGAAGTTTAAAATCAATTTGAATTTAGACGAAACCAAGGTAAACGATGGGAATGATGGGAAGAGAAAGGTATGAAGAAGGACAAACATCTTATAATCTGAAGTCTGTCACATTGTCTGTCAGACATGGTGGCAGCAGAGTCTTGGTACGTGTATGTATGGCCACCGGTGAAATACGATCATCAGTGACTATTGATTATGCGACTGCTGGTACAAGTAGCAGGACGGTGTGTGAAATGTACGGGGCTATACTTTCTGCTCAGATTTAGACAAAATGCTGCAAAACTGATCAGATATCACATCATAGTGCAAATGGACCCAAATCATGCTGCAAAGTAACCCAAGTCTCACAGTGTAAAGAATCAGGCTGTTCTTGAACCCAGCAGAGCCTGCAGCAGCTAAAGATGGCTGAAGTAAAGGCCTAACAGAACATCTCAAGAGGAGGAAACACAGCATTTGGTGATGTCCATGGCTAGATTTCAGGCAGTCACTGACTATGAAGGATTTTTCATTAAGTACTTAAAAACAATCCTCATATTTAAGACTTTTTTACTTTGTCTAATGCATTTTGAGTCTCTAAAAATGGCGAGGTATTAATAAAGTTAATAAAATTTTTGTAAAAACTCTTGAACAAAATGTGAAAGACAGAGGGAAACTAGAAACACAACAAGTAATAAAAAAAATGAAATCAAAAAGAACCAAAAGTAATGAAATCATAAAAAACCTAATACTCTACAAAAACCCAGAACCATGACAGATTGTTATCCTGACACTCGTTGGACACAGGAAGGTTCATGTGTAAACAGCCTCAGAGACTGTGCAAAACCTGGAAAATCATGCCTAATCTTTTTCAAAACCAGTTTCCACACTGTATTTATTTATAACTTTCAATGCCCCACCTTCTTCTTACTGGTTCGTAGTTTTCCCTCTGCCAACACATTTGAGTTGCTTCTGACATAGCAGGAACTAAATAGTCAACAGTGTGCCTCGGCCAAACCAAAGCTGCTACAGGCACAGAGCCAAATGTCTGAAAACCTGAATTGTCATAAATAAGTAACTAGGAAACCTCTCTAGTACCACTCCTTCTGTGTAAAGGTTTAGCTGAATGAGGGAGAAGCCAGTAAATTGCAGCTCGGTGACTGTGGAGGGCTGTCAAAGGAGATGACAATAACCTTTCAGCAGCGTCAACCACAAATAGTTGTTTTTCCTCCATATGTAGTCACATGACAATCCCCCACCTGGTGACAAAGCACTGCTACACGTGAGGTCCATGAGAACACAGCTGAAATGTGGTCTGAGCAGATAGAACAGAAACAGGAACTCAAACCTTATTTTCTTATTAATCTTGTTAGCCTGCAGCTCTGCTTCACCTTCAGTGCCCGATAAAAGCAGAACAACCCACAGAGCCAACATCCTGATGTGACAACGAGCAAACAAGGATCTAGTATTTCTAAACAACAGGATTATTACTTTATTGTAGTCTGCAGTGCACAGTTCAGTGTGTTCTACCTGATAAACGCTGTTAACCAGTGTCTTGCCTTCTGTGGTTAAACTCGTGTGCCAAACAGACAGCCTGTGTTCGTGCAAATCTCTGTAGTTAACCCTGGCATACAGGTCTCTAGCGTTGCAAAGGTTTTCTTATGACTGTTTGTGCAAACTCAGTCAGGCACTATACTGTGCAAAAGTATAGTTGTTGTTTTTATATTTTCCTAGAAAAATAGGTGCATAAATCTATTAAAACATGTGCAAACATTCATGGAAACACAGTTTATAAAAGAAAAAAAGAGTTTGTACAATTCTAACAAGCTTGAAAGACCATCTTTATTCTTCAGCAAAGCCTGAACTCTCTTAGTCAGCTTAATTTCTTTAAGAAGTCTTCAGGAAGAGTTCTCCAGGCTTCTTGAAGCTCTTCTTTGGATGTTGGCTGCCTTTTGTTCTGTTCTCTGTCAAGATGATCCCACACTGCTTCAATAATGTTGAGGTCTGGGCTCTAGGGAGGTCAATCTATGACTGATGCTGTTCCAATATGTGTTATTTATCCAGATTTGCTTTTACTTGATTGGAAGAGTGTTTGAGGTTTTCCAGATGTTGGGTCAAAATCTGCACATTTCTGTGTTCAGAATTGCATCAATTTTGACAAGATCTCCAACACCACAGTTTGAAATGCAGCGCCTATCCATTAAACAGCCCCCGCCATGTTTTACAGATAGCTGCAGACACTGATGTAGCTCTCTCCTACATGCAAATATATTGACAATGATTTAAACCAAAAATGTCTAATTTGGACTAAACCTGATGCCACAGGTTTAGTCCAGTTCTTGTGTTATTTGTCGAACCTCATCCTTTTCCCCATTTTTCTTCCTTAAGAATGGCTTCTTGATAGCCACCCTTCCACTGAGACTATTTCTGACGAGGCTTCGGTGAACAGTAGACGGATTAATTGAAGCGCCAGATGCCTTTCTCAGGTCCTGTGTCAGTTCTTTGGTAGACTTTTTTAATGCTCCATCTTCTTCTTGGCCTTCCACTTGTCAAGAAATGCACAATACTGTTAGTACACTAGTAAAAGTAATGTAAAAACATTCAATTACTAACAAGAAACTACTCTATAACTTTGAAGATGGAGGCATCAGCAATCTCCCCATATCTGCTCACGCTTACTGAGCACCATATCATGTAAATGCATTATACATGAAGCCAGGAGGTAAAACACTGAAAATATTACTGCTGTAAGTGTAGGGCAGCCTTCACTGATGGAACACAGTATAGTCAGGAGAGAAAATGGTAAGCCTGTGTACACCTGTGGGAAATCTGTTTGCATTGTCATCGGATGGTTGCCTTTGTGGAAATCTGCAGTAACAAGTTTGGTTTGCAAAGTTCGAGCTCTGATTCTTAGAAATTGGGCTGTCAGTTATTTTGTGGGAGTGTTTGTAGCTGTGGGCACTGGGTGTGTACCAACAGCAGCAAACTAATTTGGGTTCTGTATTCATGCTCATTATATTCTCGATCTCCTCTCTCAACCCTTGGTATTTTCCCAGCTTCTTGTGTTCCTTAATATTAGAGATCAGGTCAGCAAGAATGTGCTTTAAGTAGTTGTCATTCATTTGAAATCTCACCAGCTATTTCCATACAAAAGTGTGATTTCTTTTCTTATTAATCATACATATTCATCTATGTAATGGGAGCAAGACATAATTGGCATGTACTTCTACTTAGCAGTTTTAGAAAGTTCCACAAGGGAACTAGTGCTCGACTTTATAGCACGCAACAGACCCCAGTCTGAACCACATCCTCTAGACTAACAGAGTTCTTAAGAAGAGCTCAACAACAAAAAAAAGAGAACAGAAAGGCTAGAGCTTCTGAAATATATGCATCTGAGAAAGGCTGAGCTTCAAATTATCCACCAGCTTATATTCAGAATCTCTGAGCCCTGTTGTTACATGAGAACAGGCAGCTTGGTTTGATCACATGGTTGTAGTCTTTGTCTCTAGTAGAAACACACACACACCTCACACCTCACACAATACCCTCACAAAGAGAAAGCCTCTGATAAACAGCTTGGCCAGTGGTGAGGAAGAGTAAACATACACAGCGTCCATCGACGCCTCATATGTAGGGCGGAAATCATCCGTGGTCATTAAACCAGACTGTCCTCCTGCCACATAGCAAACACTTTTTTATGACCTGAAACAAGTGAGCACACCTCATCGAGACTGGGCTGAAATATATGACTATTATTTTGCTTTCCTGGTATCTGTCTAAGAAATGTCGTGTTTAACACAAAGAGATTGTTTGACATGCTGGAAATATTTGCTTTCCCATCAACACAAACGCATTGAGTGAAGAAACCATTAGGGTTGCTCTGCTACCAGCATCTCTCAAATTTATAAATAAACATTAATTTATATAAAGAAAATATGGGACATGATCTTAATAGAGGCTGTATGTGGAACTAATTCTGTGTAGAGTGCAGTGACTTACTAGATAAGTGCAAAACAAAAGTGCACCTTCATTCAGTTTTTTATGTATTGGGACATAGCAGAATTATTTTTCTTAATACAAATTGAGCCGAAATGAGGAAACAGTGTCTGCGAAGTTGAGCAACTAAGTGCTTGTTTTCTGTATGACTTCATTTGTCTCTCACATCATTGTTCAGGAACTTCCGCACTTCTTTATAGCGTTGCTAAAGCTCATTGAGGTTTGTGGCCATCTATTTATGCAAAGGTTTTTTAAGGTACTCCCACAAACCTTCTGTTGCATGAAACACTTTTAGTCAAGCTTTAGCTGTCAGACTGTTAGTATACTTTGATATACAGAGGAGCTAATGGTCGACTCAATAACTGTAAGTTGCTCAGGTCCCGTGGCTGCAAAACAAAGCCTGAATCATCACCCCTCCACCGCCGTGCATCACAGTTGGTATGGGGTGTTTGTGCTGATATGCTGTGTTCGGTTTACTCCAAAAATGGAGCTGTGCATTATGGATGTCTCCAGTTTGGTCTACTCTCTAGAGGGCCTCGTTCCACAAGTCTTGTAGTTTGTTCAGATGCAACTCTGCAAACCTGAGCTGTGCTGAGAGGTTACTTTTAGAGAAAAGAGACTTTCTT